>NW_025745878.1:82500-271196 GCF_021184085.1 Oncorhynchus gorbuscha | reverse complement strand
GGAATGATTAGGGGTCTAGGGTTAGACGGGAATGATTAGGGGTCTAGGGTTAGACGGGAATGATTAGGGGTCTAGGGTTAGACGGGAATGATTAGGGGTCTAGGGTTAGACGGGAATGATTAGGGGTCTAGGGTTAGACGGGAATGATTAGGGGTCTAGGGTTAGACGGGAATGATTAGGGGTCTAGGGTTAGACGGGAATGATTAGGGGTCTAGGGTTAGACGGGAATGATTAGGGGTCTAGGTTAGACGGAATGATTAGGGGTCTAGGGTTAGACGGGAATGATTAGGGGTCTAGGGGTTAGACGGGAATGATTAGGGTCTAGGGTTAGGGAATGATTAGGGTCTAGGGGAATGATTAGGGTCTAGGGTTAGACGGGAATGATTAGGGGTCTAGGGTTAGACGGGAATGATTAGGGGTCTAGGGTTAGACGGGAATGATTAGGGGTCTAGGGTTAGAATTTGGACACTACATAGTCCCTTTCCGTTCATGACCCCTTGTTTTTCTCTCTGACCCCTCCTTCCCCTCCTTGACCTTTACTCTCTGACCCCTGCTGTTTTGCTACTTACAGATGGACCACATGGAACTGATCAAGGCTCTGATCGTGTTTGAGCCGGCGTGGAGATACAATGACCTGGGAGAGACTCCTGGATTGATAGCAGCACTAGTAAAGGTGAGAGGGAATAAAGGAGGAGGGAGGAAAAGGAGGATTGGGGAGAGGGTGAGACACCCGGACTCAAAGCATCACGCACTAGTAAAGGTAAAGGTGAGAGGGAATAAGGTGGATGGAGGGATAGAGAGGGGAAGGAAAAGGAGGATTGGGGAGATGGAGGGGATGGACAGGAAGAATAGAGTAGGTGGATGGAGGGATAGAGTGAGCAAAGGGAAGGAAGGAATGGATGGGTGGATGGAGGGATAGTGAGCAAAGCCAGAATGAATGAATGAATTTACATGGAGGGATAGAGAGCAAAGGGAAGGAATGAATGGGTGGATGGAGGGATAGTGAGCAAAGGGAATGAATGGGTGGATGGAGGGATAGAGAGCAACACAAGGAATGAATGGGATGTGATATGGAGGAATAGAGTGAGCAAAGGGAATGATATAGCATGTATGTGTTAAGGCTGTGTGAAGCAAATAAGGATTAACTACAGTGTATGTGATTGATCTGGCCTCGATTAGTTGATTAATCAGCTGTTTGAAATGTGCTGAATGGGATCATAGTTTGAGCAAATGGTCACATTGCGGGGGACTTTCTGGGGATGACTATTTCCTGGGTTTTTCCACCAACACTTGATTTGTCATCCACTGTCATGAAGCCAGCAGCCTGAGATGGAGGGCTAGTAAGCTAACGTTTGTAAAGCTAGGAGGAGCTGAACATCATAGCTGAAAGCTTAGCTTGCCACCAAAGAGCTTGCTAAGACTATGTATATACAATCAAAGGAAATATATGTTATTTCCGAACATTATCAGTGGTTTATAGCATTAATATAGCTAATGAAAGCTAATCAGTGCTGGATGCTTTTACGTTTAGCCTGTGTGGGTTTGTTGCTCTTAGCACACAGACAATCAGTAGCATACAGCAGAGGTGAGCAGAGGTGAGCAGAGGTGAGCAGAGGTGAGCAGAGGTGAGCAGAGGTGAGCAGAGGTGAGCAGAGGTGAGCAGAGGTGAGCAGAGGTGAGCAGAGGTGAGCAGAGACATGAGACAAATTACCAACATAGTTGGATTCTTCATGTATTTTTACATGACACACAACTTTCACGAGAACAGTCCGCCCTCGAATGCTAGCTGACGTTAGCTTGCAAGTCAGAATTGAAACAAGCTAACTAACGTGAGCAAGCAGGGATTTTAGCAAGCAGGTCGTATTGAAAGTTAGCTACGTCCTATCAAACCTGTCGCCTGGTGTTAATTTCTGTATTTTTGAAGTTATTGTCCATGTCAATCAACCCCTCGGTTGTGGTTTCCATCGTTATACATTTATATAGTTTTTATTAATTGATAATGTCTCAATACAAAAGAATACATGTTACATATGTCTTTCTATGGAAACTATGCGTGTTGTTCCAATCTGCATGTGTGATTGTTTGTGTGTCAGTGTGAATGTCTGTATGATCTGTTTGACCACTCCTCTGTCTCTCCAACTGTCTCTCTCTCTCTAACTGACTGTTTGTGAAATTTAACATTTTGCTCTCTTCTCCCCGATCTTTCACTCTTTCGTTCTCTCTTCTCTCCCCCTACTCTTTCACTCTTTCGTTCTCTCTTCTCTCCCCTACTCTTTCACTCTTTCGTTCTCTCTTCTCTCCCCTACTCTTTCACTCTTTCACTCTCTCGTTCTCTCCTCTCTTTCTCTCTTCTCTCTTCTCTCTTCTCTCTTCTCTCTTCTCTCGTTCTCTCGTTCTCTCGTCTCTCTTCTCTCGTTCTCTCGTTCTCTCCTCCTCTCTCTCCTCTCTCTCCTCTCTCTCCTCTCTTCTCTCTCCTTCCTGCCTGTCATTGTGTGTGCATGTCTCTAACCCTGTGGCTTGGTGTGTTGATTGACTGAAGGTGCCAACAGAAAGGTGCTACTGGACATGCTGTGTAGTGTAGGGGTACAGCGGTGCGCCCCACCCTCCTCCCCCTCAACTCCCATCCTCCCCCAAGAAGGTTGCTTCGTCACCAGGCATAGGTAAAGCCCCCCAATCCTCAATCCCCAAATGTCTCTCTGACCCTTCTCCTCCTGGGGACATACAGTATGTATTAAGCATTTCAGAGTAGGAGTGCTAGGATCAGTTTTGCCGTTCTGATCATAATGAGTTTGATAGAGGGGATCTGATCTTAGATCAGCACTCCTACTCTGAGATGTTTTATGAATACAGGCCCTGATACCATTTAATGTTTCACCCGCTGACCCCCACCCCAATACCCCAGAACCACCCTCTTCTCTGACCCCCACCCCAATACCCCAGAACCTCCTTCTCTCTTCTCTGACCCCCACCCCAATACCCCAGAACCTCCTTCTCTCTTCTCTGACCCCCACCCCAATACCCCAGAACCTCCTTCTCTCTGCTCTGACCCCAACCCCCCCAGAACCTCCTTCTCTCTTCTCTGACCCCCAACCCCAATACCCCAGAACCTCCTTCTCTCTTCTCTGACCCCATACCCCAGAACCACCCTCTCTTTTCTCTGACCCCCAACCCCCATACCCCAGAACCTCCTTCTCTCTTCTCTGACCCGCAACCCCAATACCCCAGAACCTCCCTCTCTTCTCTGACCCCAATACCCCAGAACCTCCCTCCCTCTCTCTTCTCTGACCCCTCCTTTATTTGATGGTGTTTAATCCTTTCTTTCATCCCCTCTTTTTGTTTTCTGTCTTTTCGTTACTGAAGTCTCCCTCTCTCCGGCATCGTGATCCTCCTTACCTTATGGTCTCCCTCTCTCCTCTCTCCGGCATCGTGATCCTCCTTACCTTATGGTCTTCCTCTCTCCTCTCTCCAGCATCGTGATCCTCCTTACCTTATGGTCTCCCTCTCTCCTCTCTCCGGCATCGTGATCCTCCTTACCTTATGGTCTCCCTCTCTCCTCTCTCCGGCATCGTGATCCTCCTTACCTTATGGTCTTCCTCTCTCCTCTCTCCGGCATCGTGATCCTCCTTACCTTATGGTCTTCCTCTCTCCTCTCTCCGGCATCGTGATCCTCCTTACCTTATGGTCTTCCTCTCTCCTCTCTCCGGCATCGTGATCCTCCTTACCTTATGGTCTTCCTCTCTCCTCTCTCCGGCATCGTGATCCTCCTTACCTTATGGTCTCCCTCTCTCCTCTCTCCGGCATCGTGATCCTCCTTACCTTATGGTCTTCCTCTCTCCTCTCTCCGGCATCGTGATCCTCCTTACCTTATGGTCTTCCTCTCTCCTCTCTCCTCTCTCCGGCATCGTGATCCTCCTTACCTTATGGTCTTCCTCTCTCCTCTCTCCGGCATCGTGATCCTCCTTACCTTATGGTCTTCCTCTCTCCTCTCTCCTCTCTCCGGCATCGTGATCCTCCTTACCTTATGGTCTTCCTCTCTCCTCTCTCCGGCATCGTGATCCTCCTTACCTTATGGTCTCCCTCTCCTCTCTCCTCTCTCCGGCATCGTGATCCTCCTTACCTTATGGTCTCCCTCTCTCCTCTCTCCGGCATCGTGATCCTCCTTACCTTATGGTCTCCCTCTCTCCGGCATCGTGATCCTCCTTACCTTATGGTCTTCCTCTCTCCTCTCTCCGGCATCGTGATCCTCCTTACCTTATGGTCTTCCTCTCTCCTCTCTCCGGCATCGTGATCCTCCTTACCTTATGGTCTTCCTCTCTCTCTCTCCGGCATCGTGATCCTCCTTACCTTATGGTCTTCCTCTCTCCTCTCTCCGGCATCGTGATCCTCCTTACCTTATGGTCTCCCTCCTCTCTCCGGCATCGTGATCCTCCTTACCTTATGGTCTTCCTTTCTCCTCTCTCCGGCATCGTGATCCTCCTTACCTTATGGTCTTCCTCTCTCCTCTCTCTCTCTCCGGCATCGTGATCCTCCTTACCTTATGGTCTTCCTCTCTCCTCTCTCCGGCATCGTGATCCTCCTTACCTTATGGTCTTCCTCTCTCCTCTCTCCGGCATCGTGATCCTCCTTACCTTATGGTCTTCCTCTCTCCTCTCTCCGGCATCGTGATCCTCCTTACCTTATGGTCTTCCTCTCTCCTCTCTCCGGCATCGTGATCCTCCTTACCTTATGGTCTTCTCTCTCCTCTCTCCTCTCTCCGGCATCGTGATCCTCCTTACCTTATGGTCTTCCTCTCTCCTCTCTCCGGCATCGTGATCCTCCTTACCTTATGGTCTTCCTCTCTCCTCTCTCCTCTCTCCGGCATCGTGATCCTCCTTACCTTATGGTCTTCCTCTCTCCTCTCTCCTCTCTCCGGCATCGTGATCCTCCTTACCTTATGGTCTCCCTCTCTCCTCTCTCCTCTCTCCGGCATCGTGATCCTCCTTACCTTATGGTCTCCCTCTCTCCTCTCTCCGGCATCGTGATCCTCCTTACCTTATGGTCTCCCTCTCTCCTCTCTCCGGCATCGTGATCCTCCTTACCTTATGGTCTTCCTCTCTCCTCTCTCCGGCATCGTGATCCTCCTTACCTTATGGTCTTCCTCTCTCCTCTCTCCGGCATCGTGATCCTCCTTACCTTATGGTCTTCCTCTCTCCTCTCTCCGGCATCGTGATCCTCCTTACCTTATGGTCTTCCTCTCTCCTCTCTCCGGCATCGTGATCCTCCTTACCTTATGGTCTCCCTCTCTCCTCTCTCCGGCATCGTGATCCTCCTTACCTTATGGTCTTCCTTTCTCCTCTCTCCGGCATCGTGATCCTCCTTACCTTATGGTCTTCCTCTCTCCTCTCTCCTCTCTCCCGGCATCGTGATCCTCCTTACCTTATGGTCTTCCTCTCTCCTCTCTCCGGCATCGTGATCCTCCTTACCTTATGGTCTTCCTCTCTCCTCTCTCCGGCATCGTGATCCTCCTTACCTTATGGTCTTCCTCTCTCCTCTCTCCTCTCTCCGGCATCGTGATCCTCCTTACCTTATGGTCTTCCTCTCTCCTCTCTCCTCTCTCCGGCATCGTGATCCTCCTTACCTTATGGTCTCCCTCTCTCCTCTCTCCTCTCTCCGGCATCGTGATCCTCCTTACCTTATGGTCTTCCCCTTTTGAAGACTTTCTCCTTTTCCTTCTTTCTCTCTTTTTCACCCTTTTTTCTTTTTCCTCCCTTCGTCAGTCCCTTCAAACATTCATCTGCTTTGTTTTTAATTCATCCTTCCCTCTATCGCTCCATCTGTATTCTCCCCTCTCTTCTCTCCCTGCAGTTTGAGTTATGCTGTTACTTCTCCCCTCTCTTCTCTCCCTGCAGTTTGAGTTATGCTGTTACTTCTCCCTCTCTTCTCTCCCTGCAGTTTGAGTTATGCTGTTACTTCTCCCCTCTCTTCTCTCCCTGCAGTTTGAGTTATGCTGTTACTTCTCCCCTCTCTTCTCTCCCTGCAGTTTGAGTTATGCTGTTACTTCTCCCCTCTCTTCTCTCCCTGCAGTTTGAGTTATGCTGTTACTTCTTCTCTTCTCTCCCTGCAGTTTGAGTTATGCTTTACTCCCCCTCTCTTCTCTCCCTGCAGTTTGAGTTATGCTGTTACTTCTCCCCTCTCTTCTCTCCCTGCAGTTTGAGTTATGCTGTTACTTCTCCCCTCTCTTCTCTCCCTGCAGTTTGAGTTATGCTGTTACTTCTCCCTCTCTTCTCTCCCTGCAGTTTGAGTTATGCTGTTACTTCTCCCCTCTCTTCTCTCCCTGCAGTTTGAGTTATGCTGTTATTCTCCCCTCTCTTCTCTCCCTGCAGTTTGAGTTATGCTGTTACTTCTCCCCTCTCTTCTCTCTTCCCACTTCTCTCTCCTTTTCCCCCCAGGCTCCTCCCCTTCTCTCTGTCCCTCTCTTCCATTCCACTCTGCGCTCCTATTGGTTGATTAGACCTGGGTCCTTGTCTGTGATTGGCCGACAGGGTTCGAGGACATCATGCACGTTGCGGCGGCGGTGGGTGCGATGAGTCGCGGCCGGGAGGAAGTGGACGGGTTCAAAACAGGAAGCAGGAAGTATGTTTCTGTGTATTTTATTTTGGTTATTTAGAAATGTATCAGTTTTTTTTCTTAATTCAACGTCCTGCTGATCTGTGTGATTCTTTGGTTGGTTGATTAATTATAACACCAGTTTGAATGAATAGTCAAGTGTACAATATAGACGAATGACTTTATATATTGTCTGAATGGCTTGTTCCTCTTTCTCCTGCTGTGTAAGAGTCTTTCTAATGGCCTCCTCTCTCCTCTAGGATAGACAGACTGATGTGTAATGGTCTCCTCCTCTAGGATAGACAGACTGCTGTGTAATGGTCTCCTCTAGGATAGACAGACTGCTGTGTAATGGTCTCCTCTAGGATAGACAGACTGCTGTGTAAGAGTCACACTAATGGCCTCCTCTCTCCTCTAGGATAGACAGACTGCTGTGTCTGGATGGAGGGGGCATTAAAGGCTTGGTTCTGATCCAGTTGTTAATCTCCCTGGAGAAAGAGGCAGGCAGGCCCATCAAGGAACTCTTTGACTGGGTTTCTGGGACCAGCACAGGGGGCATACTGGCCCTGGCTATCGTCCATGGTGAGATGTTACTGCGTGTGTATTATGAGTGTCTGTGAGCAGAGAAACTCATATGGTGTGATGTGTTTTATATAGTTGATGTGGTCCTCAATAGTTTTAATGGATTGTTTTTTTCATACAAAGTTGTCCCTAACTTCTTAAAGAGCAGCCTTGAACCGTAGACCCTTTCCACATTGAAAATGTTTTTGTGAGATGCTGTCGTACCTTTCCAGGTAAGGATATGGAGTAATTCTCCTCTCTCTCTTCTTTCTCTCCCCCCCAGGTAAGGATATGGAGTATCTGCGATGCCTCTACTTCCGTATGAAGGAGCAGGTGTTCAAGGGGTCGCGACCCTACGAGTCGGCCCCTCTGGAGGACTTCCTGAAGAAAGAGTTCGGCGAGAACACCATGATGACAGACGTACGGCACCCCAGGTAACCATGGCAACACTCTGGCTTTGTCTGATTGGTCAATTCAGGGAGCTGCTGTAATACTAACACTATTTCATTAGTTTCAATTGTATTTTCATGAGCTATGAATGTACGTTTTCTCTCATCCTGAGGTTTCCTTTGTCTCTCTAATATTGTCTCTGTGTGTGTGTGTGTGTGTGTGTGTGTGTGTGTGTGTGTGTGTGTGTGTGTGTGTGTCTCTGTCTGTCTTCACAGGGTGATGGTAACCAGTGTGCTGGCAGACAGACATCCAGGAGAGCTCCATCTCTTTAGGAACTATGACCCCCTCCCTGCCCAGAGAACGCCCTACGCTGGCACAGCCACCTTCCTTCCCCTCACCATACCACAAGGTAACAGAGTGGAGGGGACAGGCTGTGTTTGTGTTCTACCTCGGTGTGTGTGAAGTGATAATGGCCATGTACTGTTATAATCTCCACCTGGCACAGCCAGAAGAGGACTGACCCCTCAGTGGTTCCTCTGGGTTCCTGCCTTTCTAAGGAGTTCTTCCTAGGTTCCTGCCTTTCTAAGGAGTTCTTCCTAGGTTCCTGCCTTTCTAAGGAGTTCTTCCTAGGTTCCTGCCTTTCTAAGGAGTTCTTCCTAGGTTCCTGCCTTTCTAAGGAGTTCTTCCTAGGTTCCTGCCTTTCTAAGGAGTTCTTCCTAGGTTCCTGCCTTTCTAAGGAGTTCTTCCTAGGTTCCTGCCTTTCTAAGGAGTTCTTCCTAGGTTCCTGCCTTTCTAAGGAGTTCTTCCTAGGTTCCTGCCTTTCTAAGGAGTTCTTCCTAGGTTCCTGCCTTTCTAGGGAGTTCTTCCTAGGTTCCTGCCTTTCTAGGGAGTTCTTCCTAGGTTCCTGCCTTTCTAAGGAGTTCTTCCTAGGTTCCTGCCTTTCTAAGGAGTTCTTCCTAGGTTCCTGCCTTTCTAAGGAGTTCTTCCTAGGTTCCTGCCTTTCTAAGGAGTTCTTCCTAGGTTCCTGCCTTTCTAAGGAGTTCTTCCTAGGTTCCTGCCTTTCTAGGGAGTTCTTCCTAGGTTCCTGCCTTTCTAAGGAGTTCTTCCTAGGTTCCTGCCTTTCTAAGGAGTTCTTCCTAGGTTCCTGCCTTTCTAAGGAGTTCTTCCTAGGTTCCTGCCTTTCTAGGAGTTCTTCCTAGGTTCCTGCCTTTCTAGGGAGTTCTTCCTAGGTTCCTGCCTTTCTAAGGAGTTCTTCCTAGGTTCCTGCCTTTCTAAGGAGTTCTTCCTAGGTTCCTGCCTTTCTAAGGAGTTCTTCCTAGGTTCCTGCCTTTCTAAGGAGTTCTTCCTAGGTTCCTGCCTTTCTAAGGAGTTCTTCCTAGGTTCCTGCCTTTCTAAGGAGTTCTTCCGAGCCACCGTGCTTCTACATCTGCATCTTGCTGGTTGGGGTTTTAGTCTGGGTTTCTGTATAAGCACGTTGTGACATCAGCTGATGTAGAAAGGGCTTTATAAAAACATTTGATTGATAATGATCGCCCTGTGGTCTGAGTGTCTGTGTTTGGAGTCTGTGTGTCAGGGCCAGCTGTGTTTCCATCTGGTGGTGGTATGAGTGTGTGTGTGTTGTTTTTTCAGGATGGGAGGATGAGGATGTGTTGATAGTTGGATACACTCAGGAACCTGCTAAAAAGCATAGGAAGGTGACCGACCAAGGTGTGTGTGTTATGGCTCTGTGTATGTTATGTCTGTGTGTGGTCTGACTGTGTGTGTGTGTGTGTGTGTGTGTGTGTGTGTGTGTGTGTGTGTGTGTGTGTGTGTGATGCCTGTTCTCTCTGAGTGGAGGTGAAAGGGTCACAGTGAAGATGCTTGGTGAATCTGCTCTCACACCTCACCAATTTCACTAACTTTTTTCATCATCAATCATGATTTTGTCTGATTGACTGGTTGACTTGATGCTTAGCCCCAACCCTCTTGGCCTTTCAGAGCAGGTCGTGTGGAGAGCCGCCCGTTCCAGTGGCGCCGCCCCCACCTACTTCCGACCAATGGGGCGGTTTCTGGACGGAGGGTTGCTGGCCAATAACCCGACACTGGATGCCATGACTGAGATCCACCAATACAACAAATCCCTGAAAGCAGAGGTGTGACTCTAAGAAGTTTCATCTGAAATGTTCCTTTTGTACTGACTCGTCTGTTTAACATCTCTGTCTCTCTCTCTCTCTCTGTTTAATTTGAATGTAGGGCGTGGCCTGGAGGTGCAGCGTCTAGGTGTGGTGGTTTCTTTAGGGACAGGTAAGAGCTTTATATAGGTATATTATAATATGTAGAGATCATATGGATGTGTATATTTATTAGGACAGGTAAGAGCTTTATATTGGTATATTATAATATGTAGAGATCATATGGATGTGTATATTTATTAGGACAGGTAAGAGCTTTATATTGGTATATTATAATATGTAGAGATCATATGGATGTGTATATTTATTAGGACAGGTAAGAGCTTTATATTGGTATATTATAATATGTAGAGATCATATAGATGTGTATATTTATTGGGACAGGTAGAGCTTTATATTGGTATGTTATAATATGTAGAGATCATATAGATGTGTATATTTATTGGGACAGGTAGAGCTTTATATTGGTATATTATAATATGTAGAGATCATATTGTGTATATTTATTTATTGGGACAGGTAGAGCTTTATATTGTTATATTATAATATGTAGAGATCATATGGATGTGTATATTATATTTATTGGGACAGGTAGAGCTTTATATAGGTATATTATAATATGTAGAGATCATATGGATGTGTATATTATATTTATTGGGACAGGTAGAGCTTTATATAGGTATGTTATAATATGTAGAGATCATATGGATGTGTATATTATATTTATTGGGACAGGTAGAGCTTTATATAGGTATATTATAATATGTAGAGATCATATGGATGTGTATATTATATTTATTAGGACAGGTAATAGCTTTATATTGGTATGTTATAATATGTAGAGATCATATGGATGTGTATATTATTATATTGGGACAGGTAAGCCTCCCCAGGTAGTGGTGAACTCTGTAGATGTGTTCAGACCCTCCAACCCTCTGGAACTGGCCAAGAGCTTTGTAGGCGCCAAGGAGCTGGGCAAGATGCTGGTGGACTGTGTGAGTTGGTTTAACGATTGGTTGGTATCCTGCATAGTTAAATGTTTGCATTAGTGAAACGTAGGTGACACTAATAGCTGATAGTAATTCACATTTTAAAAATCTTCATTTTCATTCAACATTTCCGCTCTGAAACCAATGTCCTAGTGGTCCCTGTTTTAGAGGTCCCTGTATTATTACTCCTCTGCAACACACTGATTTCCTCTGTCTCTCTCCCTCCTTCTGTCTGTCAGTGTACAGACTCTGATGGTTGTGCTGTGGACAGGGCCCGGTCCTGGTGTGAGATGACTGATACTGTCTACCATAGGTCAGTCTGACACTAACCTCATCATACTGATACTGTCTACCACAGGTCAGTCTGACACTAACCTCGTCATACTGATACTGTCTACCACAGGTCAGTCTGACACTAACCTCATCATACTGATACTGTCTACCACAGGTCAGTCTGACACTAACCTCATCATACTGTCTACCACAGGTCAGTCTGACACTAACCTCATACTGATACTGTCTACCACAGGTCAGTCTGACACTAACCTCATCATACTGATACTGTCTACCACAGGTCAGTCTGACACTAACCTCATCATACTGTCTACCACAGGTCAGTCTGACACTAACCTCGTCATACTGATACTGTCTACCACAGGTCAGTCTGACACTAACCTCGTCATACTGATACTGTCTACCACAGGTCAGTCTGACACTAACCTCATCATACTGATACTGTCTACCACAGGTCAGTCTGACACTAACCTCATCATACTGTCTACCACAGGTCAGTCTGACACTAACCTCATCATACTGTCTACCACAGGTCAGTCTGACACTAACCTCATCATACTGATACTGTCTACCACAGGTCAGTCTGACACGAACCTCATCATAATACTGTCTACCACAGGTCAGTCTGACACTAACCTCATCATACTGTCTACCACAGGTCAGTCTGACACTAACCTCATCATAATGATACTGTCTACCACAGGTCAGTCTGACACGAACCTCATCATAATACTGTCTACCACAGGTCAGTCTGACACTAACCTCGTCATACTGTCTGTCACAGGTCAGTCTGACACTAACCTCATCATAATAATACTGTCTACCACAGGTCAGTCTGACACTAACCTCATCATACTAATACTGTCTACCACAGGTCAGTCTGACACTAACCTCATCATAATAATACTGTCTACCACAGGTCAGTCTGACACGAACCTCATCATAATACTGTCTACCACAGGTCAGTCTGACACTAACCTCGTCATACTGTCTACCACAGGTCAGTCTGACACTAACCTCATCATAATAATACTGTCTACCACAGGTCAGTCTGACACTAACCTCATCATACTAATACTGTCTACCACAGGTCAGTCTGACACTAACCTCGTCATACTGATACTGTCTACCACAGGTCAGTCTGACACTAACCTCGTCATACTGATACTGTCTACCACAGGTCAGTCTGACACTAACCTCGTCATACTGATACTGTCTACCACAGGTCAGTCTGACACTAACCTCATCATACTGTCTACCACAGGTCAGTCTGACACTAACCTCGTCATACTGTCTACCACAGGTCAGTCTGACACTAACCTCATCATAATAATACTGTCTACCACAGGTCAGTCTGACACTAACCTCATCATACTAATACTGTCTACCACAGGTCAGTCTGACACTAACCTCGTCATACTGATACTGTCTACCACAGGTCAGTCTGACACTAACCTCGTCATACTGATACTGTCTACCACAGGTCAGTCTGACACTAACCTCGTCATACTGATACTGTCTACCACAGGTCAGTCTGACACGAACCTCATCATAATACTGTCTACCACAGGTCAGTCTGACACGAACCTCATCATAATACTGTCTACCACAGGTCAGTCTGACACTAACCTCATCATAATAATACTGTCTACCACAGGTCAGTCTGACACTAACCTCGTCATACTGATACTGTCTACCACAGGTCAGTCTGACACGAACCTCATCATAATACTGTCTACCACAGGTCAGTCTGACACGAACCTCATCATAATACTGTCTACCACAGGTCAGTCTGACACTAACCTCATCATAATAATACTGTCTACCACAGGTCAGTCTGACACTAACCTCGTCATACTGATACTGTCTACCACAGGTCAGTCTGACACTAACCTCATCATAATAATACTGTCTACCACAGGTCAGTGACACTAACCTCATCATAATAATACTGTCTACCACAGGTCAGTCTGACACGAACCTCATCATAATACTGTCTACCACAGGTCAGTCTGACACTAACCTCGTCATACTGTCTACCACAGGTCAGTCTGACACTAACCTCATCATAATAATACTGTCTACCACAGGTCAGTCTGACACTAACCTCGTCATACTGATACTGTCTACCACAGGTCAGTCTGACACTAACCTCATCATAATAATACTGTCTACCACAGGTCAGTCTGACACTAACCTCGTCATACTGATACTGTCTACCACAGGTCAGTCTGACACTAACCTCGTCATACTGATACTGTCTACCACAGGTCAGTCTGACACTAACCTCGTCATACTGTCTACCACAGGTCAGTCTGACACTAACCTCGTCATACTGTCTACCTACAGGTCAGTCTGACACTAACCTCGTCATACTAATACTGTCTACCACAGGTCAGTCTGACACTAACCTCATCATACTGATACTGTCTACCACAGGTCAGTCTGACACTAACCTCGTCATACTGTACTGTCACAGGTCAGTCTGACACTAACCTCGTCATACTGTCTACCACAGGTCAGTCTGACACTAACCTCGTCATACTGTCTACCACAGGTCAGTCTGACACTAACCTCGTCATACTGTCTACCACAGGTCAGTCTGACACTAACCTCGTCATACTGTCTACCACAGGTCAGTCTGACACTAACCTCATCATACTGATACTGTCTACCACAGGTCAGTCTGACACTAACCTCGTCATACTGTCTACCACAGGTCAGTCTGACACTAACCTCGTCATACTGTCTACCACAGGTCAGTCTGACACTAACCTCGTCATACTGTCTACCACAGGTCAGTCTGACACTAACCTCGTCATACTGTCTACCACAGGTCAGTCTGACACTAACCTCATCATACATACTGTCTACCACAGGTCAGTCTGACACTAACCTCGTCATACTGTCTACCACAGGTCAGTCTGACACTAACCTCGTCATACTGTCTACCACAGGTCAGTCTGACACTAACCTCGTCATACTGTCTACCACAGGTCAGTCTGACACTAACCCCGTCATACTAATACTGTCTACCACAGGTCAGTCTGACACTAACCTCGTCATACTGATACTGTCTACCACAGGTCAGTCTGACACTAACCTCGTCATACTGTACTGTCTACCACAGGTCAGTCTGACACTAACCTCGTCATACTGTCTACCACAGGTCAGTCTGACACTAACCTCGTCATACTAATACTGTCTACCACAGGTCAGTCTGACACTAACCTCACATACTGATACTGTCTACCACAGGTCAGTCTGACACTAACCTCGTCATACTGATACTGTCTACCACAGGTCAGTCTGACACTAACCTCATCATACTGATACTGTCTACCACAGGTCAGTCTGACACTAACCTCGTCATACTGTCTACCACAGGTCAGTCTGACACTAACCTCATCATACTGATACTGTCTACCACAGGTCAGTCTGACACTAACCTCGTCATACTGTCTACCACAGGTCAGTCTGACACTAACCTCGTCATACTGTCTACCACAGGTCAGTCTGACACTAACCTCGTCATACTGTCTACCACAGGTCAGTCTGACACTAACCCCGTCATACTAATACTGTCTACCACAGGTCAGTCTGACACTAACCTCGTCATACTGATACTGTCTACCACAGGTCAGTCTGACACTAACCTCGTCATACTGTCTACCACAGGTCAGTCTGACACTAACCTCGTCATACTGTCTACCACAGGTCAGTCTGACACTAACCTCGTCACACTGATACTGTCTACCACAGGTCAGTCTGACACTAACCTCATCATACTGTCTACCACAGGTTGTTTGTTTTGGCACGGCACATGCACCTGAATGCACTCAGGTCTCCTTTCTATGGGCACCTAAGTTACAATCTGTTTGCCTTGTGAAACCCTGTAAGATCCTATTTTACATGTTGGCAATGGAACAAGCTGTCACATGATGCCCACCTGACACAAATTGCAATTTATAACAGACAGAGTTTTTGTATTGTGTGAACGTCAACAGTAATTGTTTTTGTATTGTGTGAACGTCAATAGTAATTGTGTAATTGCAGGGTTGCGTTCCAAACAAATCAACTACAAGTGTCCTTGATCAGGTTCCTCAACGGCACAGCTAGGAGAGCTCCAAACAACGCCTTATAGTTGAGACTGTTCTCACACTGGAGAGGTGTGTCTCCACTTGGAGACACCAGGTGGTCCTCACTGGAGAGGTGTGTCTCCACTTGGAGACACCAGTTGGTCCTCACTGGAGAGGTGTGTGTGTGTCTCCACTTGGAGACACCAGTTGGTCCTCACTGGAGAGGTGTGTGTGTGTGTCTCCACTTGGAGACACCAGTTGGTCCTCACTGGAGAGGTGTGTGTGTGTGTCTCCACTTGGAGACACCAGTTGTTCCTCACTGGAGAGGTGTGGGTGTCTCCACTTGGAGACACCAGTTGGTCCTCACTGGAGAGGTGTGGGTGTCTCCACTTGGAGACACCAGTTGGTCCTCACTGGAGAGGTGTGGGTGTCTCCACTTGGAGACACCAGTTGGTCCTCACTGGAGAGGTGGGTGTCTCCACTTGGAGACACCAGTTGGTCCTCACTGGAGAGGTGTGTGGGTGTCTCCACTTGGAGACACCAGTTGGTCCTCACTGGAGAGGTGTGTGTGTGTCTCCACTTGGAGACACCAGTTGGTCCTCACTGGAGAGGTGTGTGTGTGTCTCCACTTGGAGACACCAGTTGGTCCTCACTGGAGGGGTGTGTGTGTCTCCACTTGGAGACACCAGTTGGTCCTCACTGGAGAGGTGTGTGTGTCTCCACTTGGAGACACCAGTTGGTCCTCACTGGAGAGGTGTGTGTGTGTCTCCACTTGGAGACACCAGTTGGTCCTCACTGGAGAGGTGTGTGTGTGTCTCCACTTGGAGACACCAGTTGGTCCTCACTGGAGAGGTGTGTGTGTGTCTCCACTTGGAGACACCAGTTGGTCCTCACTGGAGAGGTGTGTGTGTGTGTGTCTCCACTTGGAGACACCAGTTGGTCCTCACTGGAGAGGTGTGTGTGTGTGTGTGTCTCCACTTGGAGACACCAGTTGGTCCTCACTGGAGAGGTGTGTGTGTGTGTCTCCACTTGGAGACACCAGTTGGTCCTCACTGGAGAGGTGTGTGTGTGTGTCTCCACTTGGAGACACCAGTTGGTCCTCACTGGAGAGGTGTGTGTGTGTGTCTCCACTTGGAGACACCAGTTGGTCCTCACTGGAGAGGTGTGTGTGTGTGTCCCACTTGGAGACACCAGTTGGTCCTCACTGGAGAGGTGTGTGTGTGTGTGTCTCCACTTGGAGACACCAGTTGGTCCTCACTGGAGAGGTGTGTGTGTGTGTCTCCACTTGGAGACACCAGTTGGTCCTCACTGGAGAGGTGTGTGTGTGTCTCCACTTGGAGACACCAGTTGGTCCTCACTGGAGAGGTGTGTGTGTGTCTCCACTTGGAGACACCAGTTGGTCCTCACTGGAGAGGTGTGTGTGTGTGTGTGTCTCCACTTGGAGACACCAGTTGGTCCTCACTGGAGAGGTGTGTGTGTGTGTCTCCACTTGGAGACACCAGTTGGTCCTCACTGGAGAGGTGTGTGTGTCTCCACTTGGAGACACCAGTTGGTCCTCACTGGAGAGGTGTGTCTCCACTTGGAGACACCAGTTGGTCCTCACTGGAGAGGTGTGTGTGTCTCCACTTGGAGACACCAGTTGGTCCTCACTGGAGAGGTGTGGGTGTCTCCACTTGGAGACACCAGTTGGTCCTCACTGGAGAGGTGTGTGTGTGTGTGTGTCTCCACTTGGAGACACCAGTTGGTCCTCACTGGAGAGGTGTGTGTGTGTGTGTCTCCACTTGGAGACACCAGTTGGTCCTCACTGAAACTCTTGTCATTGTTTTGTGTCTTGTGTTGCACCTCCCCCACGTTTTCCAGGAATATTCTTATGTTACTGAATGTATCCGGAGTATTTTCAGTTTTCGAAGTCAACACATGGAGCGAGAAGAACAGTAAATGTAAAATGCACATAAAGTCAAGTGTTTGGCTTCAGTGTTGTCAGGTGAATTGTTTTCTTCAGTCTAATCATTTCCCCATTATCTCCAAAACGGTTCCCTTTCCATTGCTACAGCGGTTATGCATTTCATCTTTATTCTTTATTCCATAAAGGCCAATTCCCACAAGTGTAACAGGTTAAAAACATTCTGTGTGACACTGTGCTCTTGTTGAACTAGCCTGCTCTCTCCTCCCATCCCCCCAGACTGAGCCCCCAGCTCTCCCAGGAAGTGATGCTGGATGAGGTGAGTGACGCCGTGCTGGTGGACATGCTGTGGGAGACCCAGATGTACCTCTACGAACAGAGGGAGAACGTCCAACTCCTGGCACAGCAACTACTCAACGGCTACTGAGGAGAGGAGAGGGAAGGATGGGAGGATGCTATGGGAATCCCAGATGTACCTCTATGAACAGTGGGGCATCATACAACTACTGGCACAGCAACTACTCAACGGCTACTGAGGAGAGGAGAGGGAATGATGGGAGGATGCTATGGGAATCCCAGATGTACCTCTATGAACAGTGGGGCATCATACAACTACTGGCACAGCAACTACTCAACGGCTACTGAGGAGAGGAGAGGGAAGGATGGGAGGATGCTATGGGAATCCCAGATGTACCTCTATGAACAGTGGGGCATCATACAACTACTGGCACAGCAACTACTCAACGGCTACTGAGGAGAGGAGAGGGAAGGATGGGAGGATGCTATGGGAATCCCAGATGTACCTCTATGAACAGTGGGGCATCATACAACTACTGGCACAGCAACTACTCAACGGCTACTGAGGAGAGGAGAGGGAAGGATGGGAGGATGCTATGGGAATCCCAGATGTACCTCTATGAACAGTGGGGCATCATACAACTACTGGCACTACAGGGGTTTGTTCATTACGCCGATTCTGTGGCAAAACGTTTTGTCAACAGAAGCAAATGGAAGGAAACGGGGAGTGACCTACCAATTTGTTCAGTAGAAACACATTTTCTATTGGGGTGTAATCATTGTGTAGATGACAAATGTACTTGGACATTTGCTCTGAGCTTTTTCATCACCTGGTGGTTTGTCAGAGCGGTAGAGAGACAAACAGAGAGGGGAAGAGGTACAGAGAGACACACAGAGAGGGGAAGAGGTACAGAGAGACACACAGAGAGGGGAAGAGGTAGAGAGAGACACACAGAGAGACACACAGAGAGACACACAGAGAGACACACAGAGAGACACACAGAGAGACACACAGAGAGACACACAGAGGGGAAGAGGTAGAGAGAGACACACAGAGAGACACACAGAGGGGAAGAGGTAGAGAGAGACACACAGAGAGACACACAGAGAGACACACAGAGAGACACACAGAGACACACAGAGAGGGGAAGAGGTAGAGAGAGACACACAGAGAGACACACAGAGAGGGGAAGAGGTAGAGAGAGACACACAGAGAGGGGAAGAGGTACAGAGAGACACACAGAGAGGGGAAGAGGTAGAGAGAGACACACAGAGAGGGGAAGAGGTAGAGAGAGACACACAGAGAGACACACAGAGAGACACACAGAGAGGGGAAGAGGTACAGAGAGACACACAGAGAGGGGAAGAGGTAGAGAGAGACACACAGAGAGGGGAAGAGGTAGAGAGAGACACACAGAGAGACACACAGAGAGACACACAGAGAGGGGAAGAGGTACAGAGAGACAAACAGAGAGGGGAAGAGGTACAGAGAGACACACAGAGAGGGGAAGAGGTAGAGAGAGACACACAGAGAGACACACAGAGAGACACACAGAGAGACACACAGAGAGACACACAGAGAGACACACAGAGAGACACACACAGAAGAGACACACAGAGAGACACACAGAGGGGAAGAGGTAGAGAGAGACACACAGAGAGACACACAGAGAGACACACAGAGACACACAGAGGGGAAGAGGTAGAGAGAGACACACAGAGAGACACACAGAGAGGGGAAGAGGTAGAGAGAGACACACAGAGAGACACACAGAGAGGGGAAGAGGTAGAGAGAGACACACAGAGAGACACACAGAGAGACACAGAGAGACACACAGAGAGGGGAAGAGGTAGAGAGAGACACAGAGAGACACACACACAGAGAGACACACACACAGAGAGACACACACACAGAGACACACACACAGACACACACACAGAGACACACACACAGACACACACAGAGACACACACAGAGACACACACACAGAGAGACACACACAGAGAGACACACAGAGAGACACACACACAGAGAGGGGAAGATAAAAGAAGAGTGACGTTTCTTCTCTTTCAATAAGTCAGTCTAAAACCTGGGGAAAGGAAGATTCAGCTTTGCACAACAGTCCTGAGACTGACCCAGTTCCAAATTATATAAAAAATAAAGATCAGAAACATTTATAGTGGAAAAAGATAAGAAATAGAGGATTACAGTTTGTACAGTTGACCTCTTCTTGACATATCCTGACGTTGTATTTATTTATTGAGCAAATCCTTCAAATAATCCGATTTACATTCAATAAAACAAATGCAGCCATGTAAATGATGTGAATCACTGTTTTGCATCATTATTACCACATACTACACCCATAATCCCTCAAACCGACATCCCCATTCAAGTCAACGAGGCCTTAATGGGAGGGCTGGCGGGCCATTCTGAACCTGGTCAATAAGAAACTCTTGTTTTCGTTGCAACATGTTCTACTATGATTTGCTACGGTGTGCACTAATGAATACGACCCGGATCTATCTCTTGTAACTACTTTTGTCCTATCATATCTGCCTTCTTGCAGTCTTAACTCATCCCAATGGGTTGTGATACTATCTATCTGCACTGTTTGTCTGTGTCTGAAATGGCACCCTGGTCAAAAGTAAGTCTACCTCGTGAATAGGATGTTATTCAGACTCAAGACTTTCAGTTTTTAACTGAACTCCACTACTTGTTTGTATTAATATCCTATGTATGGTTGTGTATTGGCTTTATTATTGATGATGAAGTGGATATATGAATAAAATAGTAACCTATGGAACTGAATCATTGATTTTTATTGTGTAATTGCTCTGCAATTAATTAGGTAAGGACCATTTTAAGACGTCATTTCTAAGTAACAACTTGGTAAACACAGGGCTGTAAAATAAAAGGGATCCCATCTCGGTTGCTATGCCTACAGGTAGTGTGATGTTTTTCTACATTTTGAGGTATAGTTTTTTTAGTTTCGTCTTTACCTTATGCACAGGAAATGTGTCCCAGTGTGTGTTTATTATTACCGTAATCTAATACTACATTTAGTGCTCCGAGTGTGAGCCTACCTACCTACGTCCCTCCCTGTGGTGGTGGCTGAGTTGGAACAGGGGATGTTTTCATCCTTTCACTCTGATCCATCCATCTATAATTCAGCTGACCCGGCCGTATCGGTGTCTCTTTCCTTCCCTCTGTTAAATTGGCGTATGATGCAGGGATGAAGAGGCTGGTTAACGAATGGGAGAAAGAGGGAGCGAGAGAAAGGAGCGATCACAACAGGTTGTTGTTGGTGGCAGAAAGAACAAGGGAACAACGAGGCAGAAGGAGGAGTGGGTTAGTAGCCAAGGTGACTTTCACTATCAAAAGAAAAGAAGCCTGTAACTGAATACGCTGATTAGTACCTAGCTATCCGACTACCAACTAAATTGTTTTATTTCTTAACTTTCAACTAGTACTCTGGAGTATAAAGAGAATAGTTTATTCATGTATATTTCCTAATTATTCCGTTTTTGTTTTGTGGAAATCGAAGCGGTTACTATGTCGGGGGCGAACAGTGATCAGTTACATAGGTCTACATTGTCTGTGTACGCGGTAAGTATATATTTTATGGTAGACTAATACTATGAATTAGATTATTGAAATGTTGTAAATAGAGTATTGGCAGTAATCTACCCCCATCTTCCACACTCCAATAATACTCTAAATGCGGGTGTATTGGGGTTAAAATGTACAAAAACTCTTCAAACATTTTACTGGGTGGTTCGAGCACTGAATTCTGATTGGCTGACAGCCGTTGTATATCAGTCAATATACCAGGATATGACAACTTGTATTTCTACTGCTCTAATTACGTTGGTAACCAGTTTATAATAGCAGTAAGGCACCTCAGGGTTTGTGATACAGTGGGCTCCAAAATTAGTGGCACCCCTGACTGGCAATGCACAAACAATGCTTTAATTAACAAATATAAACAATATCATTATAGAGATAAACTCAAAATACCAACATGTGAGAAATACTGTACTTTATTAATGTTTCAATGGAACCAACCAAAATAATTTATTGATTTAATTAAAAATCAATGTCCTCCAAATCAAGGTTTCACAATTAATGGCACCTTAAAGATTGTAAGTAACATCAACCCAAATTAAACCACTTAAATTCCACTTATTTAAGTGATGTTTTGGGGATGTTTTAATTCCAGTGGTCCAGGGACACTGGTTAAAATTGATGGCATAATTAATTCCACCAAGTATCAGGCAATTTTGGCTGACGATCTTGTTGCCTCTGCCAGAAGGCTGGGACTTGGCCATATATGGACTTTCCAACAAGACAATGACCTGAAACATACCTCAAGATCCACACAGAAATGGTTCTGTGACAACGAAGTCAATGTTCTGCCATGGCCATCTCAGTCGCCGGACCTCAATCCTATCTAAACCTGTGGGCTGAGTTGAAGAGGGCAGTTGATAAGCGCAAACCCAAGAATGTGAAGGATCTTGAAAGGATCTGCACAGAGGAATGGTCCAAAATCCCTCCAAATGTGTTCCTTAACCTTGTCAAACATCACAGGAAAAGACTTATCCTTGCCAGAGGTGGTTGCACTAAGTAGTAAATGAGGAGTGCCAATAATGATGAAACCTTGGTTTTGGTAAAATGTATTTTGTATTAAATAATTGTTTGATTTTGGTTGGTTCCATTGAAACATTAATAAAGCACAGTATTTCTCACATGTTGGTATTTTGAGTTTATCTCTATAATGATATTGTTTATATTTTTTAAAGTATTGTTTGTGCATTGCCAGTCAGGGGTGCCAGTAATTTTGGAGCCCACTGTATATGGCCAATATACCACGGCTAAGGGCTGTATCCAGCCATTCCACATTGTGTTGAGCTAAGAACAGCCCTTAGCCGTGGTATATCAGCCATATACCACACTCCTTTGGGCCTTATTGATTAAATATACAACCACTTGTAAAGCCCTACTAAACACAAGGCATAGCATTTAGTTTTAGCCAATATTCAATGTTTGTTTGTTCTGTGTTCTCTTCCATAGAACCTGATGGAACAGTTCAACCCAGGCCTACAGACGCTAGTTACATTAGGAAACAGCTATGTCAAGGCTTTCCAAGGTGAGTGTGTATATGAGCGAGTGTGTGTGAAAGTTAATAAATAAGTATGCATTTGTGTCATTGTGTGTGTGGGGGTCATCCCTCTGACAAGTTCCCTAGACGTCGTTGGGCTGACATGATGTCATCTTCCTTCCTCTGACTGATATAAACAGTACAAGGCATCTATCACAGGTCAGATAGTTAGCAGGAAGATTTAACATGGTAAAGACAGGCCTGTTTCCCATCGATGTAGAAGATAGCAGGTCAGCTAGTTAGGTCAGCTAACATGGTAAACAGATGCCTGTTGCCCATAGAGGTAGAAGATAGCAGGTCAGCTAGTTAGGTCAGCTAACATGGTAAACAGATACCTGTTGCCCATCGAGGTAGAAGTTAGCAGGTAGATGTAACATGGTAAACAGATGCCTGTTGCCCATCGAGGTAGAAGTTAGCAGGTAGATGTAACATGGTAAACAGATGCCTGTTGCCCATCGAGGTAGAAGTCAGCAGGTAGATGTAACATGGTAAACAGATGCCTGTTGCCCATCGAGGTAGAAGTTAGCAGGTAGATGTAACATGGTAAACAGATGCCTGTTGCCCATCGAGGTAGAAGTAGCAGGTAGATGTAACATGGTAAACAGATGCCTGTTGCCCATCGAGGTAGAAGTTAGCAGGTAGATGTAACATGGTAAACAGATGCCTGTTGCCCATCGAGGTAGAAGTTAGCAGGTAGATGTAACATGGTAAACAGATGCCTGTTTCCCATCGAGGTAGAAGTTAGCAGGTAGATGTAACATGGTAAACAGATGCCTGTTGCCCATCGAGGTAGAAGTTAGCAGGTAGATGTAACATGGTAAACAGATGCCTGTTGCCCATCGATGCCTGGTAAACAGATGCCTGTTTCCCATCGAGGTAGAAGTTAGCAGGTAGATGTAACATGGTAAACAGATGCCTGTTGCCCATCGAGGTAGAAGTTAGCAGGTAGATGTAACATGGTAAACAGATGCCTGTTGCCCATCGAGGTAGAAGTTAGCAGGTAGATGTAACATGGTAAACAGATGCCTGTTGCCCATCGAGGTAGAAGTTAGCAGGTAGATGTAACATGGTAAACAGATGCCTGTTGCCCATCGAGGTAGAAGTTAGCAGGTAGATGTAACATGGTAAACAGATGCCTGTTTCCCATCGAGGTAGAAGTTAGCAGGTAGATGTAACATGGTAAACAGATGCCTGTTGCCCATCGAGGTAGAAGTTAGCAGGTAGATGTAACATGGTAAACATGCCTGTTGCCCATCGAGGTGAAGTTAGCAGGTAGATGTAACATGGTATGCCTGTTTCCCATCGAGGTAGAAGTTAGCAGGTAGATGTAACATGGTAAACAGATGCCTGTTGCCCATCGAGGTAGAAGTTAGCAGGTAGATGTAACATGGTAAACAGATGCCTGTTGCCCATCGAGGTAGAAGTTAGCAGGTAGATGTAACATGGTAAACAGATGCTTGTTGCCCATCGAGGTAGAAGTTAGCAGGTAGATGTAACATGTTAAACAGATGCCTGTTGCCCATCGAGGTAGAAGTTAGCAGGTAGATGTAACATGGTAAATAAAGGCCTGTTTCCCATCGAGGTAGAAGTTAGCAGGTAGATGTAACATGGTAAACAGATGCCTGTTTCCCATCGAGGTAGAAGTTAGCCATGGTAAACAGATGCCTGTTGCCCATCGAGGTAGAAGTTAGCAGGTAGATGTAACATGATAAATAAAGGCCTGTTTCCCATAGAGGTAGAAAGAGGACTCATCTTTGTATCTGTGCCATGATGGCTTCTGTGACTTTAAAATGGTGGAAACCTTCATTGGCAATGTCCACGCTAAAACAGCTGCTATCGATCCAGAGCCCTCGTTCCACCTCTATGGATGTTACCTAACCACTGGGCTATTTATGGACCCAGTCTTACCTGTATCAGGTGTCAATCACCACAGGTGTTTTACTTATTGGGTCAATTGTTTGGGACAGTTAAGATATGATTACAACGTTTGGTTTGTGTCATTATTGGGCTTGTGAGTTAATAGCTATAATGCTAACAGGTAGGTGTGTGTGTGTGTGTGTGTGTGTGTGTGTGTGTGTGTGTGTGTGTGTGTGTGTGTGTGTGTGTGTGTGTGTGTGTGTGTGTGTGTGTGTGTGTGTGTGTGTGTGTGTGTGTGTGTGTGTGTGTGTGTGTGTGTGTGTGTGTGTGTGCTGCAGCCTTGGCTGTTACCAGTGAGGCCTACTTTAGTGCTGTAGCGAAGATGGGAGAACAGGCACTTCACACACTCTCCTCTCGCTCACTTGGTAAGTGTGTGTGTATGTCTGTCTACTGTATTGTACCATAGAACCAGCTACAATGGGCCAAGCACAGACTGGGGCTATTTTAAAGGTAGACTCAGCGATATGACCTAGATGCAGAAAGTCAATAGCATAGTGGGTCAATTTCTGCAACAACTAAGAACTTCTCCTCTGTTTGGTGCCCTGGCTACCACGCTGTGAACAGTGTGATGTGAACCTGTGCACATGCACAGATACTGTGTGTGACTGTGAGAGCAAAGTATTGCAACTTGCTCATCTCAATATCTGTGGTGCTGCTCGCGACAGAGTCATTTTGCTGAGTCTACCTCTACCTCTTTGAGTAACTTTGAGGTTGTTGTGGCAGGCGGTGTGGATGACTGCCAATAAATAGCAATAAGAACAGAGTTTACTGAGAGGTAAGGATTGAATGATCACACACACACACACACACACACACACACACACACACACACACACACACACACACACACACACACACACACACACACACACACACACACACACACACACACACACACACACACACACACACACACACACACACACACACACACACACACACACACACACACACACACACACACACACAGACACACACAGACACAGTAGGCCAGTTGAGCTAATGAATTGAGTGCGGCCGAAAGACTGTCATCTATAATTCAAAGCAGCTACCTGATCCTCTCTTCATGGTCACACTGCTGCGCTGACCTTCTCACTTGGCTGACCTGCTGTAGCTACACTGTCATGCTAGCCTAGCTCTGACGCACGGCCCCATTCGTTCCCCATGAGATGCTATTGTCAGTGCTAATAAGGCTAGGTTGCTAGCTCTGATGCACGGCCCCATTCATTCCCTATGAGATGCTATCGTCATTGCAAATTGGTGATACTAATGTGTGTATGTGTGATCCACAGGAGACGTCCTGGTACAGATATCTGAGACACAGAGAAGACTCACCGCTGAGATGGAGGGAGTGGTCAGTATCTGTTTTATCTATGTCTATATGTTCCTAATCCTATTTAGTGTCTTTATACCTCCTATTTATCTATGTTTATTTACAATATGTCCACCCCACTGTTTCCATCCACAGCATGTGTGTGGACACTGCCATAGAGTGTAACATTGTTGTTCTTCCCCCCTCAGGGTGTAACGTTGTAATTCTTCCCCTTCAGATTCGATGGTTCCAGGTAGAAGTTTTACAGGCCATGGAGAAGAATGTCAAGTTGGATGAAGAGTACATTGACGTGAGTATCTGGCATGTGTGTGTGTGTGTGTGTGTCTGTGTGTACTAACATACTCCTATATCTCTTCCACAGGGCAGTCGCAAGGTGTATGAGCTGGAGGTGAGGAACCAGGCAGAAGCTCTGGAGAGACAGCTGAGAAGAGGAGCCTTCAGAGACTCACTGGTACATACACACACGCACGCACGCAAACACACGCACGCACGCACACACACACTCTTACTGACACTTGTGGCTGCTTTGCCTGATGTATTGTCCTATATATATATTTTAATCCCACCCCCATTCCCACAGGAGGTATTTTTGCCTTTTGGCAGGCCGTCATTGTAAATAAGAATTTGTTCTTAACTGACTTGCCTAGTTAAATACATAAAATAATAAAGACACACACACCCATCCTCCTTCTTACAGTTAAATCAGACACTGTCCAACACTACCACATTCCATACAGTAATGGTGTGTGTGTGTGTGTGTGTGTGTGTGTGTGTGTGTGTGTGTGTGTGTGTGTGTGTGTGTGTGTGTGTGTGTGTGTGTGTGTGTGTGTGTGTGTGTGTGTGTGTGTGTGTGTGTGTGTGTGTGTGTGTGTGTGTGTGTGTGTGTTCTCTAGGAGCACAGTGAGTACATGCAGTACCTGAGACAGAGTCAACATGACATTATGAAGGAGGAGGAGAGGAGGTCAGTCGTTACCATTATTAAAACATTACCAACACAATTACTATTAGAACCGTTATTAACACATTACCAACACAATTACTATTAGAACCGTTATTAACACATTACCAACACAATTACTATTAGAACCATTATTAACACATTACCAACACAATTACTATTAGAACCGAACATTACCAAAACAATTATATTAGAACCGTTACATTACCAACACAATTACTATTAGAACCATTATTAACACATTACCAACACAATTACTATTAGAACCGTTATTAATACATTACCAAAACAATTACTATTAGAACCGTTATTAACACATTACCAACACAATTACTATTAGAACCATTATTAACACATTACCAACACAATTACTATTAGAACCATTATTTACCAACACAATTACTATTAGAACCATTACATTACAATTACTATTAGAACCATTAATTATTACTATTAGAACATTACCAACACAATTACTATTAGAACCATTATTAATACATTACCAACACAATTACTATTAGAACCATTAATACATTACCAACACAATTACTATTAGAACCATTATTAAAACATTACCAACACAATTACTATTAGAACCATTATTAACACATTACCAACACAATTACTATTAGAACCATTATTAATACATTACCAACACAATTACTATTAGAACCATTATTAACACATTACCAACACAATTACTATTAGAACCATTATTAATACATTACCAACACAATTACTATTAGAACCATTAATACATTACCAACACAATTACTATTAGAACCATTATTAACACATTACCAACACAATTACTATTAGAACCATTATTAACACATTACCAACACAATTACTATTAGAACCATTAATACATTACCAACACAATTACTATTAGAACCATTATTAACACATTACCAACACAATTACTATTAGAACCATTATTAACACATTACCAACACAATTACTATTAGAACCATTATTAACACATTACCAACACAATTACTATTAGAACCATTATTATTAAACACATTACCAATACAATTACTATTAGAACCATTATTAACACATTACCAACACAATTACTATTAGAACCATTATTAACACATACCAACACAATTACTATTAGAACCATTAATACATTACCAACACAATTACTATTAGAACCGTTATTAATTACAACACAATTACTATTAGAACCAATTAACACATTACCAACACAATTACTATTAGAACCATTATTAACACATTACCAACACAATTACTATTAGAACCATTATTAATACATTACCAACACAATTACTATTAGAACCATTATTAATACATTACCAACACAATTACTATTAGAACCATTATTAAACACATTACCAACACAATTACTATTAGAACCGTTATTAACACATTACCAACACAATTACTATTAGAACAAACACAATTACTATTAGAACCGTTATTAACACATTACCAACACAATTACTATTAGAACCATTATTAACACATTACAACACAATTACTATTAGAACAAACACAATTACTATTAGAACCGTTATTAACACATTACCAACACAATTACTATTAGAACCATTATTAACACATTACCAACACAATTACTATTAGAACCATTATTAACACATTACCAACACAATTACTATTAGAACCATTATTAATACATTACCAACACAATTACTATTAGAACCATTATTAACACATTACCAACACAATTACTATTAGAACCGTTATTAACACATTACCAACACAATTACTATTAGAACCATTAACACATTACCAACACAATTACTATTAGAACCATTATTAACACATTACCAACACAATTACTATTAGAACCGTTATTAACACATTACCAACACAATTACTATTAGAACCGTTATTAACACATTACCAACACAATTAATTAGAACACAATTACTATTAGAACCATTATTAATACATTACCAACACAATTACTATTAGAACCATTATTAACACATTACCAACACAATTACTATTAGAACCATTAATACATTACCAACACAATTACTATTAGAACCATTATTAATACATTACCAACACAATTACTATTAGAACCATTATTAACACATTACCAACACAATTACTATTAGAACCGTTATTAACACATTACCAACACAATTACTATTAGAACCGTTATTAATACATTACCAACACAATTACTATTAGAACCATTATTAATACATTACCAACACAATTACTATTAGAACCATTATTAACACATTACCAACACAATTACTATTAGAACCATTAATACATTACCAACACAATTACACATTACCAACACAATATTAGAACTTATTAGAACCATTAATACATTACCAACACAATTACTATTAGAACCATTATTAACACATTACCAACACAATTACTATTAGAACCGTTATTAACACATTACCAACACAATTACTATTAGAACCGTTATTAACACATTACCAACACAATTACTATTAGAACCATTAACACATTACCAACACAATTACTATTAGAACCGTTATTAACACATTACCAACACAATTACTATTAGAACCGTTATTACATTACCAACACAATTACTATTAGAACCATTATTAATACATTACCAACACAATTACTATTAGAACCATTATTAACACATTACCAACACAATTACTATTAGAACCATTAATACATTACCAACACAATTACTATTAGAACCATTAATACATTACCAACATAATTACTATTAGAACCATTAATACATTACCAACACAATTACTATTAGAACCGTTATTAACACATTACCAACACAATTACTATTAGAACCGTTATTAACACATTACCAACACAATTACTATTAGAACCGTTATTAACACATTACCAACACAATTACTATTAGAACCATTATTAATACATTACCAACACAATTACTATTAGAACCATTATTAACAGATTACCAACACAATTACTATTAGAACCATTAATACATTACCAACACAATTACTATTAGAACCATTATTAACACATTACCAACACAATTACTATTAGAACCGTTATTAACACATTACCAACACAATTACTATTAGAACCGTTATTAACACATTACCAACACAATTACTATTAGAACCATTATTATTACATTACCAACACAATTACTATTAGAACCGTTATTATGATGATGACTATGATGACGGTTGTTATTTGTAGGTATCGCTTCCTGGCAGAGAAACACTGCGGACTGACACAGTCACTGCTCTTCCTCATCAACAAGGTACACACACACACACACACACACACACACACACACACACACACACACACACACACACACACACACACACACACACACACACACACACACACACACACACACACACACACACACACAAACAAAGAGACATGTTTATGTTAGAAACCATTACAAACACACACACACACAGGTTCTGAAATGTCCCCATCTCTCCCCCAGACAGGGGCTTCGCTACAGCAGAAGGCTGATGGATGGAAGGAGAAAGTGAATGAGACACGAGGCTCCAGACCCCGAAGCCCCACCCACCCTGACCAGGAGGAACAGGTTAGAGACCCCGTAGCCCCACCCACCCTGACCAGGAGGAACAGGTTAGAGACCCCGTAGCCCCACCCACCCTGACCAGGAGGAACAGGTTAGAGACCCCGAAGCCCCTACCCACCCTGACCAGGAGGAACAGGTTAGAGACCCCGTAGCCCCACCCACCCTGACCAGGAGGAACAGGTTAGAGACCCCGACCCCACCCACCCTGACCAGGAGGAACAAGTTAGAGATCCCATAGCCCCACCCACCCTGACCAGGAGGAACAGGTTAGAGACCCCGTAGCCCCACCCACCCTGACCAGGAGGAACAGGTTAGAGACCCCGTAGCCCCACCCACCCTGACCAGGAGGAACAGGTTAGAGACCCCGTGAGCCCCACCCACCCTGACCAGGAGGAACAGGTTAGAGACCCCGTAGCCCCACCCACCCTGACCAGGAGGAACAGGTTAGAGACCCCGTAGCCCCACCCACCCTGACCAGGAGGAACAGGTTAGAGACCCCGAAGCCCCACCCACCCTGACCAGGAGGAACAGGTTAGAGACCCCGTAGCCCCACCCACCCTGACCAGGAGGAACAGGTTAGAGACCCAGTAGCCCCACCCACCCTGACCAGGAGGAACAGGTTAGAGACCCCGAAGCCCCACCCACGCTGACCAGGAGGAACAGGTTAGAGATCCGTAGCCCCACCCACCCTGACCAGGGGAACAGGTTAGAGACCCCGTAGCCCCACCCACCCTGACCAGGAGGAACAAGTTAGAGACCCCGTAGCCCCACCCACCCTGACCAGGAGGAACAGGTTAGAGACCCGTAGCCCCACCCACCCTGACCAGGAGGAACAGGTTAGAGACCCCGTACCCCACCCACCCTGACCAGGAGGAACAGGTTAGAGACCCCGTAGCCCCACCCACCCTGACCAGGAGGAACAGGTTAGAGAACCCGTAGCCCCACCCACCCTGACCAGGAGGAACAAGTTAGAGACAAGTAGCCCACCCACCCTGACCAGGAGGAACAGGTTAGAGACCCCGTAGCCCCACCCACCCTGACCAGGAGGAATAGGTTAGAGAACCCGTAGCCCCACCCACCCTGACCAGGAGGAACAAGTTAGAGACCCCGTAGCCCCACCCACCCTGACCAGGAGGAATAGGTTAGAGAACCCGTAGCCCCACCCACCCTGACCAGGAGGAACAAGTTAGAGACAAGTATTCCACCCAACCAATCAACCTTCCTCTGTCTCTCTCCCTCTCCCTCTCTCCTCAGCTGTGTGGCTCAGTGAGCTCTCTGCTGCAGACAGTAGATGAGGACAGAGACATGTCTTGGGCCAGGAGAGAACAGCAGGCCCTGGGGAGAGTGCCCTCTAGAGGTGTGATGACTACACTGCACCTCCAAAGAACAGGGTTATATTTAGTTACACTACTCATGTGTGTTATTGTATCCATTTAGTTCATAGCAGGGAAATATTTTGGTTGATACCGTGGGGATTCTTCATTGGATAAACTTTTCTTCATCCGTCTCTCTTTCTTCTCCTTCTCCATCCATCACCCTCTCTACCCCCTTCCTCCCCCAGCCCCGTCCCCCCTCCACAGCCGATCCCGCTCCTCCTCAGTGGGTGAGTCTCTGGGTCTGGGTGGGGGTAGGACCATGAGAGCCCTGGTGTCCCACCCACCCTCCTCCAACCCCAAACTGCTACCCTTCACCCGGGGAGAGATGGTCATCGTGTTGGTCCAGGAGCCAAGGAATGGGTGGCTGTATGGGAGAACGGAAAGCAGTCTATGGTAGGTGATAGTGGATAGCAGCCTATGGTAGGGGATAGTGGATAGCAGCCTATGGTAGGTGATAGTGGATAACAGACTATGGTAGGGGATAGTGGATAGCAGCCTATGGTAGGGGATAGTGGATAGCAGCCTATGGTAGGGGATAGTGGATAGCAGCCTATGGTAGGGGATAGTGGATAGATAGTGGATAGGCCTATGGTAGGGGATAGTGGATAGCAGCCTATGGTAGGTGATAGTGGATAACAGACTATGGTAGGTGATAGTGGATAACTATGGTAGGGGATAGTGGATAGCAGACTATGGTAGGTGATAGTGGATAACAGACTATGGTAGGGGATAGTGGATAGCAGCCTATGGTAGGTGATAGTGGATAACAGACTATGGTAGGGGATAGTGGATAACAGACTATGGTAGGTGATAGTGGATAACAGACTATGGTAGGTGATAGTGGATAACAGACTATGGTAGGTGATAGTGGATAACAGACTATGGTAGGTGATAGTGGATAACAGACTATGGTAGGTGATAGTGGATAACAGACTATGGTAGGTGATAGTGGATAACAGACTATGAGGTGATAGTGGATAACAGACTATGGTAGGTGATAGTGGATAACAGACTATGGTAGGTGATAGTGGATAACAGACTATGGTAGGTGATAGTGGATAACAGACTATGGTAGGTGATAGTGGATAACAGACTATGGTAGGTGATAGTGGATAACAGACTATGGTAGGTGATAGTGGATAGCAGCCTATGGTAGGTGATAGTGGATAACAGACTATGGTAGGTGATAGTGGATAGCAGCCTATGGTAGGTGATAGTGGATAACAGACTATGGTAGGTGATAGTGGATAACAGACTATGGTAGGTGATAGTGGATAACAGACTATGGTAGGTGATAGTGGATAACAGACTATGGTAGGTGATAGTGGATAACAGACTATGGTAGGGGATAGTGGATAACAGACTATGGTAGGTGATAGTGGATAACAGACTATGGTAGGTGATAGTGGATAACAGACTATGAGGTAACAGACTATGATAGGGGTCAGTGATAACATATGATAGGGGTCAGATAACAGACTATGATAGGGGTCAGTAGATAACAGACTATGATAGGGGTCAGTAGATAACAGACTATGATAGGGGTCAGTAGATAGCAGACTATGATAGGGGTCAGTAGATAGCAGACTATGATAGGGGTCAGTAGATAACAGACTATGATAGGGGTCAGTAGATAACAGACTATGATAGGGGTCAGTAGATAACAGACTATGATAGGGGTCAGTAGATAACAGACTATGATAGGGGTCAGATAACAGACTATGATAGGGGTCAGTAGATAACAGACTATGATAGGGGTCAGTAGATAACAGACTATGATAGGGGTCAGTAGATAGCAGACTATGATAGGGGTCAGTAGATAACAGACTATGATAGGGGTCAGTAGATAACAGACTATGATAGGGGTCAGTAGATAACAGACTATGATAGGGGTCAGTAGATAACAGACTATGATAGGGGTCAGTAGATAACAGACTATGATAGGGGTCAGTAGATAACAGACTATGATAGGGGTCAGTAGATAACAGACTATGATAGGGGTCAGTAGATAACAGACATTGATAGGGGTCAGTAGATAACAGACTATGATAGGGGTCAGTAGATAACAGACTATGATAGGGGTCAGTAGAGAACAGACATTGATAGGGGTCAGTAGATAACAGACATTGATAGGGGTCAGTAGAGAACATACATTTATAGGGGTCAGTAGAGAGCAGACTATGATAGGGGTCAGTGGATAACAGACTATGGTAGGGGTCAGTAGATAACAGACTATGATAGGGGTCAGTAGATAACAGACTATGATAGGGGTCAGTAGATAACAGACTATGATAGGGGTCAGTAGATAACAGACTATGGTAGGGGTCAGTAGAGAACAGACATTGATAGGGGTCAGTAGAGAACAGACATTTATAGGGGTCAGTAGAGAGCAGACTATGATAGGGGTCAGTAGAGAGACTATGATAGGGGTCAGTAGATAACAGACATTGATAGGGGTCAGTAGAGAACAGACATTGATAGGGGTCAGTAGATAGCAGACTATGATAGGGGTCAGTAGATAGCAGACTATGATAGGGGTCAGTAGAGAACAGACATTGATAGGGGTCAGTAGAGAACAGACATTGATAGGGGTCAGTAGAGAGCAGACTATGATAGGGGTCAGTATGATAGGGGTCAGTAGATAACAGACATGATAGGGGTCAGTAGATAGCAGACTATGATAGGGGTCAGTAGAGAACAGACATTGATAGGGGTCAGTAGAGAACAGACATTTATAGGGGTCAGTAGAGAGCAGACTATGATAGGGGTCAGTAGAGAGCAGACTATGATAGGGGTCAGTAGAGAACAGACATTGATAGGGGTCAGTAGAGAACAGACATTGATAGGGGTCAGTAGATAGCAGACTATGATAGGGGTCAGTAGATAGCAGACTATGATAGGGGTCAGTAGAGAACAGACATTGATAGGGGTCAGTAGAGAACAGACATTGATAGGGGTCAGTAGAGAGCAGACTATGATAGGGGTCAGTAGATAGCAGACTATGATAGGGGTCAGTATTGATAGGGGTCAGTAGAGAGCAGACTATGATAGGGGTCAGTTACTCTTCAATAGATAGCAGACTATGATAGGGGTCAGTAGAGAACAGACTATGATAGGGGACTCAGATAGAGACTAGATAGGGGTCAGACTATGATAGGGGTCAGTAGATAGCAGACTATGATAGGGGTCAGTAGATAGCAGACTATGATAGGGGTCAGCGGATAGCAGGATAACAGCAAGGACCATTATGATTCATTCCTTTGTTTGTCTGTTTGTTTGTTCCTTTATCCATCCATCCATCCATGATTCATTCAATCCTATGTGGCTGACTGGCTGGCTGGCTGGCTGGCTGGGAATACTGGACTTTATCTAGGAACTTGTCTGTTCCAGTATTTAGGCCATTGTTGTGTTTGCTAATATTCCTCTGGTCTCTGTTGTTCCAACAGCCAGGGCTGGTTCCCAGCAGCTTATGTTTCTTCTATTGAGGAGTTCTCTAACCTCTTGGGATCCAGGTATGTCAATCAATCAATCAATCAATCAATCAATCAATCAATCAATCAATCAATCAATCAATCAATGAATCAATATGATCATATCTGACATTTGACCCTCCAGTGGCACTTCCTTGAGGAGCCACAGCATGAACAACCTATTGGATCCCTCTGACACCTCCATGGGCCAATCAGAAAAGGCCTACGGTGATGTCGCGCCCCCTACCACACCCACTCGCAGGGCCTCCGTCGACCTCCGACCAATCTCTCCCCTCCCTGAGAGGAGGGCGGAGCCTGAGATAGTGATGAGAACAAATAGCCTGAAAGGCTACAACGAGCTCCCGCCCCCTCCTCCTCCGCCCCCGCCACCCCCTCACCCAACAACAATGCTCCGGAGGGGGTCAGCTGACTTTCGACCAATCCAGCCTACTTTCCCGGAGAGGACAGCAGAATCATTGTCACCCCTTGGAGCTTCTGGAGAAAACCTACTCTTTCCCAGGTAGGTGTGTGTGTCAGTTTGTGTGTGTGTGCCTGCTGTGATGTTTGTCATTCATGTTGAGTGCTAGTTCTTTACATGTCACCTGATCTGTTGCAGGGGAACCAATCCCTTTGCGACAGTGAAGCTTAAACCAACAACCACCAATGACAGATCAGCACCCAGGACCCACTGACCAATCAACACAGAGATGTCGACGTCAAGAAAAGCTGACGTCCTTGAGTTTGACATTGAGTCTATTTTTAGAGAAATGATGTAGATCATCTAATAGTGTAAAAATATCTTTATTTATTCATACTATTATGCGATTTAAGAATAGCACTTTGTCACATTGTTTGTGTGTTTCGATAGATTTTCCAATGGTTTACTAATTGTTCGATCTAGGATGCTTTTATTGTGAAATAGATACTTTAATTTTGAAAATATCTAAATGAATCATCTCATTTGTGCATCCCTTGTTCTAAAGTATATTAGTGTCCAGTCTAGTTTATATCAAATCATTAAATAATAACAAATAAAATAGTCATTTTACTCAAGGTGTTTTATTTCTTAGTAGTTCTTATTTTGAATAATTTCTCTCTCTTCACCACTCTACCTCTTTATTTATACATCTCATCACCGAACGAGAGAGGAAGGAGGAAATGAGGGAGGGAGGACAGGAAGGAGGGTACAAGTATGTGTGAGGTGGAGAAAATAAAGAATGAGAGACACAGGTTGTAAGGGTTCAGTCCCCCAAAAATGGCACTCTATTAAAGATAGCACCCTATTCCCTTTTGGCACCCTTTGGAAGTAGTGCACTATAAAGGGATTAGGGTGCCATTTTGGATAAGGTGACATTGGGTCCATAGACGGCTAGAAAGGGAAGGTGTCTGGTACATTATATCTACAGGAAAGGTTTTCTTTTAAAAGGAGACAGTCATGAGGTTTTCAAATCAAAACAGGACATATATACAGGATGTTGGTGTGGTAGAAAAACATACAAATAAATACAGTAGTGCTTGTTGGGGAGTCCTCTCTCTACCTCCCCCTGGTGGACGTATCTGATACTGTTTCTGGTTAGAGAGACTGGGCCTGTATGGTGCGGAGTAGGGTGAAGTAGCCTTGACGCTGATCTTGGGTCAGTTGGCATTTTTCCCCGACTAATGGTTAAGGTTGGGATTGGGGAAGGTGATCCTAGATCTGTGTCGAGGAGAAACTTCACCCTGGACTCGATGGTGCTTTTTGGGTGATGGGGGTGGGAGTTGCATTTAAAACATGAATTCGCAGGGGAGGAGAAAGGGGGAGGATATAGGTGCTCTTTACACCTCATGGACCAAGACTTCAAACTCTGGAAAAGAGAAGAAGAGGACGACATTAAGATCCTCTGGGAATGAGTCAGGATTTCATTCCGTTATCATCCTACCACCTCTCTCACCGTCGATGCCGATCTTTCCGTCTCCGTCCTTGTCGGCGGCGTTAAGGAAGGCTCTGGTCTCGGCGTCGGTCAGGTCTCTGCCGGCCTCAGCGAAACTCTTCAGCACAAACCTGAGGTAGAAGAGAGTTCAAAGTTTAGGGGTCAAGATTAAGGAGCTACGTGTGTGTGTGTGTGTGTGTGTGTCTGATGTTCTCAGCAAAACCCTTCAGTATGAACCTGAGGTAGAAGAGAGTTCAAAGGTTAGGGGTCAAGATTAAGGAGCTACGTGTGTGTGTGTGTGTGTCTGATGTTCTCAGCAAAACCCTTCAGTATGAACCTGAGGTAGAAGAGAGTTCAAAGGTTAGGGGTCAAGATTAAGGAGCTACGTGTGTGGAGCTGTGTGTGTGTGTGTGTGTGTGTGTGTGTGTGTGTGTGTGTGTGTGTGTGTGTGTGTGTGTGTGTGTGTGTGTGTGTGTGTGTGTGTGTGTGTGTGTGTGTGTGTGTGTGTGTGTGTGTCTGCTGTTCTCAGCAAAACCCTTCAGTATGAACCTAAGGTCAGAGATTTAGCGGGAAGAAAAAATGTAATAAGCTGCAAAATCCTGTTTCCTTTCCCCCACAATCTCTAGGTTTTCCAGATATCATGTTTGGACGATTCCCGGATTCACTGCTTATTCCATCCTGACGCCAGGGATCTTCCAATCAGGATTTCTGGAACACTGTGGCATTTTGGCAAAGTTACCGGAATTTTGCAATCCTGTATTGGGCATGCATTCTAAATGGTATGCTAGCTTGTAAATGGGAAAATAGCCACACATTCACATCTGATGAATGTGTGTGTGTGCACACCTATCCATGTGCTTATTTGGTATGTGTGTGTGTGTGTGTGTGTGTGTGTGTGTGTGTGTGTGTGTGTGTGTGTGTGTGTGTGTGTGTGTGTGTGTGTGTGTGTGTGTGTGTCCGTCTATGTGTATCTCTCTTCCTCTTACTTGAGCTCCTCCTCCTCAATGAATCCACTCTGGTCAGCATCAATAGCCTGGAACACCTTCTTGACATTGTCAGGAGTCATGGCCTTCAGGCCCACCAGAGCAAAGAACTTCTTATGGTCGAAGGAACCCTCCGCTGGACACACACACACACACACACACACACACACACACACACACACACACACACACACACACACACACACACACACACACACACACACACACACACACACACACACACACACACACACACACACACATGGACAGGTCATCACACACAAACATGGACAAACATAAACACACACACATACACACACGCAAAGGTATGCACACACACACACACACACACACACACACACACACACACACACACACACACACACACACACACACACACACACACACACACACACACACACACACACACACACACACACACACACACACACACACACACACACACACACACACGGACATGGACAGGTCATCACACACAAACATGGACAGATAAACACACACACATACACACACGCAAAGGTATGCACACACACACACACACACACACACACACACACACACACACACACACACACACACACACACACACACACACACACACACACACACACACACACACACACACACACACACACACACACACACACACACACACACACACACATGGACATGTAAGCACACACACACACACACATGGACATGTAAGCACACACACACATGGACATGTAAGCACACACACATACACGGACAGGTCATCACACAGATGCACACGAACGGACAGGCACACACACACACACAAAGGTATGCACACACACACACACACACACAAAAAGGTATGCACACACACACGCAAAGGTATGCACACACACACACGCAAAGGTATACACACACACACACGCAAAGGTATGCACACACACACATGCAAAGGTATGCACACACACACACGCAAAGGTATGCACACACAAACATGGACAGGTAAGTACACACACACACATACACAAACATGGACAGGTAAGTACACACACACACATACACAAACATGGACAGGTAAGTACACACACACACATACACAAACATGGACAGGTAAGTACACACACACACACACACATGCACAAACATGGACAGGTAAGTATACACACACACACACACACACACATACACAAACATGGACAGGTAAGTACACACATACACAAACATGGACAGGTAAGTACACACACACACATACACAAACATGGACAGGTAAGTACACACACACACACACACACACACACACACAAACATGGACAGGTAAGCACACACACACACATACACAAACATGGACAGGTAAGTACACACACACACACATACACAAACATGGACAGGTAAGTACACACACACACACACACATACACAAACATGGACAGGTAAGTACACACACACACATACACAAACATGGACAGGTAAGCACACACACACACATACACAAACATGGACAGGTAAGCACACACACACAAAGGTATGCACACACACACACGGACAGGTAAGCACACACACACGGACAGGTAAGCACACACACATGGACAGGTAAGCACACACACACACGGACAGGTAAGCACACGGACAGGGAGGAGAGAGAGGGAGGAGACGGGAAAAGGAAATGGAGAGATATATATTATATTATTTTCAAAAGATTAGGTTTGGTTTTCAACAGTGAAAACTTGTGCTCACCTTTGACTGCATCAAGGGCCTTCTGAATATCATCAGCTTTCAAAAAATCTTTCAAAGCGGCCATCTTGGTAACTGAGGGGAGAGAGAGAGAGGTTTATGAATATAGAATATGGATAGCATAAATGAGGCGCTAGGACAAAGTGTTTAGTGTCAGTTACTAGGTTCTATTGAGCCCTGAGACCTTGGCTAAGGAACAGGACAGACAGAGATACACAGACTCACTGTCTCTGGACTGTGGTGATGTAAAGCACCAGGAATAGTGTCTGCCAGTCACAAAGTAAGGACGGAGAAGAGGGGGAAAGGAGAGAGGAGGGGGAAAGGGGAGAGGAGGGGGAAAGGGGAGAGGAGGGGGAGAGGAGGGGGTAAAGGAGAGAGGAGGGGTGAAAGGAGAGAGGAGGGGTGAAAGGGGAGAGGAGGGGGTAAAGGAGAGAGGAGGGGGAAAGGGGAGAGGAGGGGGTAAAGGAGAGAGGAGGGGGAAAGGAGAGAGGAGGGGGAAAGGGGAGAGGAGGGGTGAAAGGGGAGAGGAGGGGTGAAAGAGGAGAGGAGGGGGAAAGGGGAGAGGAGGGGGTAAAGGGGAGAGGAGGGGGAAAGGGGAGAGGAGGGGGAAAGGGGAGAGGAGGGGGTAAAGGAGAGAGGAGGGGGTAAAGGAGAGAGAAGGGGGAAAGGAGAGAGGAGGGGGAGGGGGAAAGGGGAGAGGAGGGGGAAAGGGGAGAGGAGGGGGAAAGGAGAGAGGAGGGGGGAAAGGGGAGAGGAGGGGGGAAAGCTGACCAAAGGCCATATTTGGTAATATAAGACGCAGAATAAATACCGATTGTGAACAGAGGTGCAATGATAATCAACAAGATTCTTCCCAAGACAAATCTTAGAAGAAAGCATATGACTACCACTCTCTCAAAATGGAGCCAGAGTCCTATTGCCTCACATTTACAAGTTCACCCAGCTCAATTTGATCATGGCAGTTGTAGTGTCCTGGGTGCACAGTTTTGAAATGTTTGTGAAATCATTCCTGCATTGCCGTAAATTGCTCAATAGATGTCAGTAAAGAGCAGATATCTCTTAATAACTAGTCAATACAACTGACAGAGAATCTCAATAGTCTAAAGTAGCATCCTTACCATCGCCTGCAATAATGCAAGAAGACGTTGAAAGATCATTTGGTGGAAGCCGTCAGAGGGACATTCTGTCTGACTCTGTCTAATCATTCTGAATAAGAACGAGGCCATGGGGTGAGGAAGCCTCTATATTACTGAGATAAAGCCTGATTAGGCTAGTGACATGGATGGATAGAGTCTAGTGACATGGAGGTGGATAGAGTCTAGTGACATGGAGGTGGATAGTCTAGTGACATGGAGAGTGGATAGAGTCTAGTGACATGGAGGTGGATAGAGTCTAGTGACATGGAGGTGGATAGAGTCTAGTGACATGGAGGTGGAAAGAGTCTAGTGACATGGAGGTGGATAGAGGCTAGTGACATGGAGGTGGATAGAGTCTAGTGACATGGAGGTGGATAGAGTCTAGTGAACATGGAGGTGGATAGAGGCTATGACATGGAGGTGGATAGAGTCTAGTGACATGGAGGTGGATAGAGTCTAGTGACATGGAGGTGGATAGAGTCTAGTGACATGGAGGTGGATAAAGTCTAGTGACATGGAGGAGGATAGAGTCTAGTGACATGGAGGTGGATAGAGTCTAGTGACATGGAGGTGGATAGAGTCTAGTGACATGGAGGTGGATAGAGTCTAGTGACATGGCGGTATAGAGTCTAGTGACATGGAGAGGTGGATAGAGTCTAGTGACATGGAGGTGGATAGAGTCTAGTGACATGGTGGTGGATAGAGTCTAGTGACATGGCGGTATAGAGTCTAGTGACATGGAGGTGGATAGAGTCTAGTGACATGGCGGTATAGAGTCTAGTGACATGGAGAGGTGGATAGAGTCTAGTGACATGGCGGTATAGAGTCTAGTGACATGGAGAGGTGGATAGAGTCTAGTGACATGGCGGTATAGAGTCTAGTGACATGGAGGTGGATAGAGTCTAGTGACATGGAGGTGGATAGAGTCTAGTGACATGGAGAGGTGGATAGAGTCTAGTGACATGGAGGTGGATAGAGTCTAGTGACACGGAGGTGGATAGAGGCTAGTGACGTGTGTGTGTGTGTGTGTGTGTGTGTGTGTGTGTGTGTGTGTGTGTGTGTGTGTGTGTGTGTGTGTGTGTGTGTGTGTGTGTGTGTGTGTGTGTGTGTGTGTGTGTGTGTGTGTGTGTGTGTGTGTGTGTGTGTGTTGTGTGTGTGGTTGTGTGTGTGGTGGGTAAGTCAGTGCCAGAGCTTCTGTAAATGTGCATGAGTATTTGTTGCTTTTGCTGGTGTGTGTGTGTGTGTGTGTGTGTGTGTGTGTGTGTGTGTGTGTGTGTGTGTGTGTGTGTGTGTGTGTGTGTGTGTGTGTGTGTGTGTGTGTGTGTGTGTGTGTGTGTGTGTGTGTGTGTGTGTGTGTGTGTGTGTGTGTGTGTGTGGGTAAGTCAGTGCCAGAGCTTCTGTAAATGTGCATGAGTATTTGTTGCTTTTGCTGGTGTGTGTGTGTGTGTGTGTGTGTGTGTGTGTGTGTGTGTGTGTGTGTGTGTGTGTGTGTGTGTGTGTGTGTGTGTGTGTGTGTGTGTGTGTGTGTGTGTGTGTGTGTGTGTGTGTGTGTGTGTGTGTGTGTGTGTGTGTGTGTGTGTGGTAAGTCAGTGCCAGAGCTTCTGTAAATGTGCATGAGTATTTGTTGCTTTTGCTGGTGTGTGTGTGTGTGTGTGTGTGTGTGTGTGTGTGTGTGTGTGTGTGTGTGTGTGTGTGTGTGTGTGTGTGTGTGTGTGTGTGTGTGTGTGTGTATGGTTTTGGCAGAAACGTGTATGAGGAGACTGTGACTAATTAAATGTGAAAGTAGCTCTCTCTCTCACTCTCTCTCTCTCTCTCTCTCTCTCTCTCTCTCTCTCTCTCTCTCTCTCTCTCTCTCTCTATAATATCTCTTTCTCTCTCTGTCTCTCTCTCTCTCTCTCTCTCTCTCTCTCTCTCTCTCTCTCTCTCTCTCTCTCTCTCTCTCTCTCTTCTCTCTCTCTCTCTCTCTCTCGCCCCCCTCTCTCTCTACCTGGTAACACTCTCTCTCTCTCTCTCTCTCTCTCTCTCTCTCTCTCTCTCTCTCTCTCTCTCATATCTCTCTCTCTCACTCTCTCTCTCTCTCTCTCTCTCTCTCTCTCTCTCTCTTAATATATCTCTATCTCTCTCTCTTCTCTAATATATCTCTATCTCTCTCTCTTTCTTAATATATCTCTATCTCCCTCTTTTTCATCTCCCCCCTTCTCTCTCTACCTTGGTAACAGCTATATTTTGAAATCTAACTCTGTCCATCTGTCTGTCTGTTGAACTTTTCTATAAATAGTACAGTATGGACCAAGACATCCGCCAAGGACGCAGCCAAGGCCCATATCTCTCACATCTCACATCTCTCACATCTCTCACATCTCTCACATCTCTCATATCTCTCATATCTCTCATATCTCTCACATCTCTCACATCTCTCACATCTCTCACATCTCTCTCATATCTCTCACATCTCTCATCTCTCATCTCTCATATCTCTCACATCTCTCATATCTCATATCTCCCATCTCTCTGTCATCTCTCATATCTTCTATATTTAGGAGGCGATAAGCAGAAAATCATGAATTCCACCAAGCAAGATTTCTGGAGAAGCTAAAAGTTCCCAGAATATTGTAACCCTGCCGATAGTAACTCTTCATGTGTCCTGTATCTTATCTTCTGTATCTCCTGTATCTCCTGTATCTTCTGTATCTCCTGTATCTTCTGTATCTCCTGTATCTTCTGTATCTCCTCTATCTTCTGTATCTTCTGTATCTCCTGTATCTCCTGTATCTCCTGTATCTTCTGTATCTCCTCTCTACTCTGTATCTCCTGTATCTTCTGTATCTTCTGTATCTTCTGTATCTTCTGTATCTCCTGTATCTCCTGTATCTCCTGTATCTCCTGTATCTCCTGTATCTTCTGTATCTCCTGTATCTCCTGTATCTTCTGTATCTCCTGTATCTCCTGTATCTCCTGTATCTCCTGTATCTTCTGTATCTTCTGTAACTCCTGTATCTCCTGTATCTCCTGTATCTTCTGTATCTCCTGTATCTCCTGTATCTTCTGTATCTCCTGTATCTCCTGTATCTCCTGTATCTCCTGTATCTTCTGTATATTCCAGGTCTCTTGTGGCTTCTATGTCCTACAGGTATGTGGCTAAGCGCTAAGGGGTGTGGCACATGAACCTCAGTCATCTTCGGCATCTACATACGTGTGTGTGTGTGGTGTGTCAGAAGTAAAACAACTTGTGTTCCACAGCAAGTCACGAACCCAACCCTTATAGTATGTATATTGAATCAACAGCTACACTTATCGGAAGTAAAACAAGCTGTTTGACAGCAACCTAACCCTTCTAGCAGTATGGGATTACCAGTGGCATCTACATATGTTTCAAAGCTACCTAACCCTTCTAGCAGTATGGGGTTACCAGTGGCATCTACATATGTTTCAAAGCTACCTAACCCTTCTAGCAGTATGGGGTTACCAGTGGCATCTACATATGTTTCAAAGCTACCTAACCCTTCTAGCAGTATGGGGTTACCAGTGGCATCTACATATGTTTCAAAGCTACCTAACCCTTCTAGCAGTATGGGGTTACCAGTGGCATCTACATATGTTTCAAAGCTACCTAACCCTTCTAGCAGTATGGGGTTACCAGTGGCATCTACATATGTTTCAAAGCTACCTAACCCTTCTAGCAGTATGGGGTTACCAGTGGCATCTACATATGTTTCAAAGCTACCTAACCCTTCTAGCAGTATGGGGTTACCAGTGGCATCTACATATGTTTCAAAGCTACCTAACCCTTCTAGCAGTATGGGGTTACCAGTGGCATCTACATATGTTTCAAAGCTACCTAACCCTTCTAGCAGTATGGGGTTACCAGTGGCATCTACATATGTTTTCAAAGCTACCTAACCCTTCTAGCAGTATGGGGTTACCAGTGGCATCTACATATGTTTCAAAGCTACCTAACCCTTCTAGCAGTATGGGGTTACCAGTGGCATCTACATATGTTTCAAAGCTACCTAACCCTTCTAGCAGTATGGGGTTACCAGTGGCATCTACATATGTTTCAAAGCTACCTAACCCTTCTAGCAGTATGGGGTTACCAGTGGCATCTACATATGTTTCAAAGCTACCTAACCCTTCTAGCAGTATGGGGTTACCAGTGGCATCTACATATGTTTCAAAGCTACCTAACCCTTCTAGCAGTATGGGGTTACCAGTGGCATCTACATATGTTTCAAAGCTACCTAACCCTTCTAGCAGTATGGGGTTACCAGTGGCATCTACATATGTTTCAAAGCTACCTAACCCTTCTAGCAGTATGGGGTTACCAGTGGCATCTACATATGTTTCAAAGCTACCTAACCCTTCTAGAATCAGTATGGGGTTACAGCAACATACATTCATATGATTGACAGCAACCCGAACCCTTCTGGCAGTATGGGGTCTTAGGTTAGTGTAGCCCACTCTAAAACAACGTGACATTAGTCTTGACAATGTGAGCCTTCCACTGCAGGGTAATATGTCACGTCAAGTGGTGTACAACTCTACGACATAGAACTGTATTTATGCCTCTGTAAGTCATTGAGAACACATTAGCTTTTACAATGGGACCTGACCAAGAAGGAGCAATATAATTAACTACAACAAATTTGTTAGCTAAAGTGACATATACCGTTAACTACAATGGTCAAATGTCTTATTTTTTAACATTATTTTAACAGGACCATGGCCCATGTTTCAAATCCATCCCTAAGCCCTATTTCCAGCATTTGTATGGAGATCTGAGAGGATCTATTGGTATAAGAAATATGGTAATAGCTTCATCTTGCCCTATGATAGGCTAGGTTGAAGTGTCACCATATGCATATACCAATCAAATCCTCTCAGATCTCTACAAGCTGATATGAAGGGCTGAGAGATGGATTTGGGATTGGGCCTGTGGCATGGGTTGTCTTTAGGGGACACCCAGATGTCCTCTCTCTCTATCAGATGGTGCAAAGCCTCTTTTAATGGGATGTTTATCCCAATAATAGCTATTTATCACCGTGTTGGGTGATGGGTGTTGAAATGAGGAAGTGCTGCTATAGTCCTACATTTGACTGGCTTCAGGTTTGTGTCATGCAACGGTCAAATAGAGTATGATGTATGTGACTATGATGTATGTGACTATGCTGTATGTGACTATGATGTATGTGAGTATGATGTATGTGACTATGATGTATGTGACTATGATGTATGTGAGTATGATGTATGTGACTATGATGTATGTGACTATGATGTATGTGACTATGATGTATGTGACTATGATGTATGTGACTATGATGTATGTGAGTATGATGTATGTGAGTATGATGTATGTGACTATGATGTATGTGAGTATGATGTATGTGAGTATGATGTATGTGAGTATGAATGTGAGTATGATGTATGTGAGTATGATGATGTATGTATGTGACTATGATGTATGTGACTGATGTATGTGTACTATGATGTATGTGACTGATATATGTGACTATGATGTATGTGACTATGATGTATGTGACTATGATGTATGTGGCTATGATGTATGTAGACTATGATGTATGTGACTATGATGTATGTGACTATGATGTATGTGACTATGATGTATGTGAGCAATATGATGTATGTGAATGTATGTGAGTATGATGTATGTGAGTATGATGTATGTGACTATGATGTATGTGACTGATGTATGTGACTATGATGTATGTTTTGATACATGTGACTATGATGTATGTGACTATGATGTATGTGACTATGATGTATGTGATATGATGTATGTGACTGATGTATGATGTGATGTGACTATGATGTATGTGATGTATGTGACTATGATGTATGTGACTATGATGTATGTGACTGATGTATGTGACTATGATGTATGTGACTGATGTGACTATGATGTATGTGACTATGATGTATGTGACTATGTATGTATGTGACTATGATGTATATGATGTATGTGACTGATGTATGTGACTATGATGTATGTGACTATGATGTATGTGACTATGATGTATGTGACTATGATGTATGATGTATGACTATGATGTATGTGACTGATGTATGTGATATGATGTATGTGACTGATGTATGTGACTGATGTATGTGACTATGATGTATGTGACTATGATGTATGTGACTATGATGTATGTGACTATGATGTGACAAAGACTATGATGTATGTGACTATGATGTGTGATATGATGTATGTGACTATGATGTATGTGACTATGATGTATGTGACTGATGTATGTGACTATGATGTATGTGACTGATGTATGTGACTATGATGTATGTGACTATGATGTATGTGACTATGATGTATGTGGTTCATGATGTATGTGACTCATGATGTATGTGACTATGATGTATGTGACTATGATGTATGATGATGTATGTGACTATGATGTATGTGACTATGATGTATGTGACTGATGTATGTGACTGATGTATGTGACTATGATGTATGTGACTGATGTATGTGACTATGATGTATGTGACTGATGTATGTGACTATGATGTATGTGGTTATGATGTATGTGACTATGATGTATGTGACTGATGTATGTGACTATGATGTATGTGACTGATGTATGTGACTATGATGTATGTGACTATGATGTATGTGACTATGATGTATGTGAGTATGATGTATGTGACTATGATGTATGTGACTATGATGTATGTGACTATGATGTATGTGACTATGATGTATGTGACTATGATGTATGTGACTATGATGTATGTGACTATGATGTATGTGACTGATGTATGTGACTATGATGTATGTGACTGATGTATGTGACTATGATGTATGTGACTATGATGTATGTGACTATGATGTATGTGACTATGATGTATGTGACTATGATGTATGTGACTATGATGTATGTGACTATGTATGTGACTATGACTGATGTATGATGATATGTGACTATGATGTATGTGACTATGATGTATGTGACTATGATGTATGTGATGTATGTGACTGATGTATGTGACTATGATGTATGTGACTATGATGTATGTGACTGATGTATGTGACTATGATGTATGTGACTATGATGTATGTGACTATGATGTATGTGACTGATGTATGTGACTATGATGTATGTGACTATGATGTATGTGGCTATGATGTATGTGACTGATGTATGTGACTGATGTATGTGACTATGATGTATGTGACTATGATGTATGTGACTATGATGTATGTGACTATGATGTATGTGACTATGATGTATGTGACTGATGTATGTGACTATGATGTATGTGACTATGATGTATGTGACTGATGATGTATGTGACTGATGTATGTGACTATGATGTATGTGACTATGATGTATGTGACTATGATGTATGTGACTATGATGTATGTGACTGATGTATGTGACTGATGTATGTGACTATGATGTATGATGATGTGATGTGACTGATGTATGTGACTGATGTATGTGACTATGATGTATGTGACTATGATGTATGTGACTATGATGTATGTGACTATGATGTATGTGACTATGATGTATGTGACTGATGTATGTGACTATGATGTATGTGACTATGATGTATGTGACTGATGTATGTGTATGACTGTGATGATGTATGTGACTATGATGTATGTGACTATGATGTATGTGACTATGTATGTGACTGATGTATGTGACTATGATGTATGTGACTATGATGTATGTGACTATGATGTATGTGACTATGATGTATGTGACTATGATGTATGTGACTATGATGTATGTGAGTATGATGTATGTGACTATGATGTATGTGACTATGATGTATGTGACTATGATGTATGTGACTATGATGTATGTGACTGATGTATGTGAGTATGATGTATGTGACTATGATGTATGTGACTATGATGTATGTGACTATGATGTATGTGACTATGATGTATGTGACTATGTATGTATGTGACTTGATGTATGTGACTATGATGTATGTGACTGATGTATGTGACTATGATGTATGTGACTATGATGTATGTGACTATGATGTATGTGACTATGATGTATGTGACTATGATGTATGTGACTGATGATGTATGTGACTGATGATGTATGTGACTATGATGTATGTGACTGATGTATGTGAGTTATGATGTATGTGACTGATGTATGTGACTGATGTATGTGACTGATGTATGTGACTATGATGTATGTGACTATGATGTATGTGACTATGATGTATGTGAGTATGATGTATGTGACTATGATGTATGTGAGTATGATGATGTATGTGACTATGATGTATGTGACTATGATGTATGATGATGTATGTGACTATGATGTATGTGACTATGATGTATGTGACTATGATGATGTATGTGACTGATGTATGTGACTATGATGTATGTGAGTATGATGTATGTGACTATGATGTATGTGACTATGATGTATGTGACTGATGATGTGACTGATGTATGTGACTATGATGTATGTGACTGATGTATGTGACTATGATGTATGTGACTGATGTATGTGACTATGATGTATGTGACTATGATGTATGTGACTATGATGTATGATGATGTATGTGAGTATGATGTATGTGACTATGATGTATGTGATGTATGTGACTATGATGTATGTGACTGATGTATGTGACTATGATGTATGTGACTATGATGTATGTGACTATGATGTATGTGACTATGATGTATGTGATATGATGTATGTGACTGATGTATGTGACTATGATGTATGTGACTATGATGTATGTGACTATGATGTATGTGACTATGATGTATGTGACTATGATGTATGTGACTATGATGTATGTGACTGATGTATGTGACTATGATGTATGTGACTGATGTATGTGACTATGATGTATGTGACTGATGTATGTGACTATGATGTATGTGACTATGATGTATGTGACTATGATGTATGTGACTGATGTATGTGAGTATGATGTATGTGACTATGATGTATGTGACTATGATGTATGTGACTGATGTATGTGAGTATGATGTATGTGACTGATGTATGTGAGTATGATGTATGTGACTATGATGTATGTGACTATGATGTATGTGACTATGATGTATGTGACTATGATGTATGTGAGTATGATGTATGTGACTATGATGTATGTGAGTATGATGTATGTGACTATGATGTATGTGACTATGATGTATGTGACTATGATGTATGTGACTATGATGTATGTGACTATGATGTATGTGACTATGATGTATGTGACTATGATGTATGATGATGTATGTGACTATGATGTATGTGACTATGATGTATGTGACTATGATGTATGTGACTATGATGTATGTGACTATGATGTATGTGACTATGATGTATGTGACTATGATGTATGTGAGTATGATGTATGTGACTATGATGTATGTGACTATGATGTATGTGACTATGATGTATGTGACTATGATGTATGTGACTGATGTATGTGACTATGATGTATGTGACTGATGTATGTGACTATGATGTATGTGACTGATGTATGTGACTGATGTGTATGATGTATGTATGATGTATGTGACTGATGTATGTGACTATGATGTATGTGACTATGATGTATGTGACTGATGTATGTGGTTATGATGTATGTGACTATGATGTATGTGACTATGATGTATGTGACTATGATGTATGTGACTATGATGTATGTGACTATGATGTATGTGACTATGATGTATGTGACTATGATGTATGTGACTATGATGTATGTGACTATGTATGATGTATGTGACTTATGATGTATGTGACTATGATGATGTATGTGTATGTGACTATGATGTATGTGACTGATGTATGTGACTATGATGTATGTGACTATGTATGTGACTACTGATGTATGTGACTATGATGTATGTGACTGATGTATGTGACTATGATGTATGTGACTGATGTATGTGACTGATGTATGTGATGATGTATGTGACTATGGTTATGATGTATGTGACTATGATGTATGTGACTATGATGTATGTGACTATGATGTATGTGACTGATGATGTATGATGTATGTGGTTATGATGTATGTGACTATGATGTATGTGACTATGATGTATGTGACTGATGTATGTGACTATGATGTATGTGACTATGATGTATGTGACTGATGTATGTGACTATGATGTATGTGACTGATGTATGTGACTTATGATGTATGTGACTATGATGTATGTGACTGATGTATGTGACTATGATGTATGTGACTATGATGTGACTATGATGTATGTGACTATGATGTATGTGACTATGATGTATGTGACTATGATGCATGTGACTGATGTATGTGACTGATGTATGTGACTATGATGTATGTGACTATGATGTATGTGACTATGATGTATGTGACTATGATGTATGTGACTATGATGTATGTGACTATGATGTATGTGACTATGATGTATGTGGTTATGATGTATGTGACTATGATGCATGTGAGTATGATGTATGTGACTATGATGTATGTGACTATGATGCATGTGACTATGATGTATGTGACTGATGTATGTGACTATGATGTATGTGGTTATGATGTATGTGACTATGATGTATGTGACTGATGTATGTGACTGATGTATGTGACTATGATGTATGTGACTGATGTATGTGACTGATGTATGTGACTATGATGTATGTGACTGATGTATGTGACTGATGTATGTGACTATGATGTATGTGACTGATGTATGTGGTTATGATGTATGTGGTTATGATGTACACACACACACACACACACACACACACACACACACACACACACACACACACACACACACACACACACACACACACACACACACACACACACACACACACACACACACACACACACACACACACACACACACACACACACACACACACACACACACACACACACACACACACACACACACACACACACACACACACACACACACACACACACACGTGTCTTGGTCTACAGTCGCACACGCAGTCATATTTTGGCTGAGTGGACAGTAGACTGACATCTCCAAGCAGACCATAGAATACTAGAACCATTGTTTCAGGAATATTCTAAGAATGACAAATATCCTGAGGATTCCGTCTGGGTCAGAACTGGGACTTAGAATAGCTGCAGGTTTTAAAATGGAATTCTACATCCATCCATTCAAGAACACAGAGTCACTACCCAGAATTGTCTATACATGCTGTTTGAATTCACAGCATACTACATATCAACCTGTCCAACACTTCTGAAAACAACAATCCTTTTCTAACACAAGATGACCAAACACAAACCAACGTAAAGTGAATAAAGAACAATATTTTTCTGCGAGTTTGAAGGCATTAACTACAGACCCCAACCAGACAGTATTTGCTTGCAATAATTAATAAGAATTAGTAATAATTATACATCCAGTCTCGTGAACCAATGACAACCAATCCCACAACCCAGACCTTTCAATGATCAGCCTTACCTGGCTAGTGAGGGACTAGACACTGGAAAGAGACAGAGATGGGGAGAGTGAGGGATAGAGTGAGGGAGAAAGTGAAGGAGAAAAAGAGACAGGGGCAGGAGTTGAGATAGGGTAAGAGAGGGGGGTGTCCACTATCAGTCTTATATATCACACACACACACACACACACACACACACACACACACACACACACACACACACACACACACACACACACACACACACACACACACACACACACACACACACACACACACACACACACACACTCACACTCACACTCACACTCACACTCACACACACACACACACACGCCTCTATCGTATTAGATGGTGTGTATAATGTTATTTATTTAGCATTTATTTTGGGAGAGTATGGGAGAGGGACAGGGGTTCAAGACATGACGTACTAACACTGCCCTAGGGTCCGATTACTTTCTCAACATTACTAACCAATCAACCACTACTATTAATAAAACATTTATTTGCTCTCCTCACTATCTACCTCACTATCTACCTCTCTACCTTTCTACCTCACTATCTACCTCTCTACCTCTCTCCCTCACTATCTACCTCTCTACCTTGCTGTCCTCACTATCTACCTCTCTACCTTTCTCCCGCACTATCTACCTCAATACCTTTCTCCTGCACTATCTACCTCAATATCTACCTCTCTACCTCAATATCTACCTCTCTCCCTCACTATCTACCTCTCTACCTTGCTACATCACTATCTACCTGTCTACCTTTCTACCTCACTATCTACCTCTCTACCTTTCTACCTCACTATGTACCTCTCTACCTCTCTATCTACCTCTCTCCCTCACTATCTACCTCTCTACCTCTCTCCCTCACTATCTACCTCACTCCCTCACTATCTACCTCCACCTCTCTCCCTCTCTATCTACCTCTCTTCCTCACTATCTACCTCACTCCCTCACTATCTACCTCTCTACCTCACTATGTACCGCTCTACCTCAATATCTACCTCACTATCTCCCTCTCTACCTTGCTACCTCACTATCTACCTCTCTACCTCTCTCCCTCACTATCTACCTCTCTACCTCACTATCTACCCCTCTACCTCTCTCCCTCACTATCTACCTCTCTCCCTCACTATCTACCTCCACCTCTCTCTATCTCCCTCTCTCCCTCACTATCTACCTCTCTACCTCTCTGCCTCACTCTACCTCTCTACCTCTCTCCCTCACTATCTACCTCTCTCCCTCACTATCTACCTCACTCCCTCACTATCTACCTCCACCTCTCTATCTAACTCTCTTCCTCACTATCTACCTCACTCCCTCACTATCTACCTCTCTACCTCACTATGTACCGCTCTACCTCAATATCTACCTCTCTACCTCACTATCTACCTCACTATGTACCTCTCTATCTACCTCTCTACCTCACTATGTACCGCTCTAACTCACTATCTACCTCTCTACCTCACTATGTACTGCTCTACCTCACTATCTACCTCTCTACCTCACTATCTACCTCTCTACCTCAATATCTACCTCTCTCCCTCACTATCTACCTCTTTACCTCACTATCTACCTCTCTCCCTCACTATCTACCTCTCTCCCTCACTATCTACCTCTCTACCTCTCTCCCTCACTATCTACCTATCTACCTCTCTCCCTCACTATCTACCTATCTACCTCTCTCCCTCACTCTACCTCTTTACCTCACTATCTACCTCTCTCCCTCACTATCTACCTCTCTCCCTCACTATCTACCTCTCTACCTCTCTCCCTCACTCTACCTCTACCTCTCTCCCTCACTCTCTACCTCTACCTCTCTCCCTCACTCTCTAACTCTCTCCCTCACTCTCTACCTCTCTACCTCACACTCTCTCTTTCTCTCTCTCTCTCTCTCTCTCTCTCTCTCTCTCTCTCTCTCTCTCTCTCTCTCTCTCTCTCTCTCTCTCTCTCTCTCTCCCCCTTCTCTCTCTTTCGCTCAAGGGTTCCACATTCTTCGGTTCTGCTGGCGGCTAGCTGAATTTGGCTAGGTGACCCGAATGAGTGTGATCGCATACTCCTTCAAAATAGTCTGATTTAAAATAGTCTGATAGTCTTTAAAATAGTCTGATAGTCTGATAACTCAAGAAATCTAGTAATCAAATAAAATACAGCTGACCTTGGTAGCCTGTTTCTGCAGTCTGCTTGGTAGCCTGTTTCTACAGTCTGCTTGGTAGCCTGTTTCTGCAGTCTTCTTAGTAGCCTGTTTCTACAGTCTGGTTCTTAGACAGTTTCTGCAGTCTGCTTGATAACCTGTTTCTGCAGTCTGCTTGATAACCTGTTTCTACAGTCTGCTTGGTAGCCTGTTTCTGCAATCTTCTTGGTAGCCTGTTTCTACAGTCTGCTTGGTAGCCTGTTTCTGCAGTCTGCTTGGTAGCCTGTTTCTGCAATCTTCTTGGTAGCCTGTTTCTGCAATCTTCTTGGTAGCCTGTTTCTGCAGTCTGCTTGGTAGCCTGTTTCTACACCCTCTCTGCCTAGCTGGAAGGAACTGATATAAAATGTATATAAATGGTTTATTTACATAATATATACACTACCGTTCAAAAGTTTGGGGTCATTTAGACATGTCCTTGTTTTTTGTCCTTGTTTTTTCCTTCATCTCCCTCTCTACCTGTCTCCTTCATCTCCCCTGTCAATCTGTATCTCTCTCTCCTTCACCTCTCTCCTTCATCTCCCCTGTCAATCTGTATCTCTCTCTACCTGTCTCCTTCATCTCCCCCTGTCAATCTGTATCTCTCTCTACCTCTCTCCTTCATCTCCCCCTGTCAATCTGTATCCTCTCTCCTTCTCCTTTATCTCCCCCTGTCAATCTGTATCTCTCTCTAATCTGTATCTCTCTCCTTTATCTCCCCCTGTCAATCTGTATCTCTCTCTACCTCTCTCCTTTCATCTCCCCCTGTCATTCTGTATCTCTCTCTACCTCTCTCCTTTATCTCCCCCTGTCAATCTGTATCTCTCTCTACCTCTCTCCTTTATCTCCCCTGTATCTTCACCTCTCCCTTCATCTCCCCCTGTCAATCTGTATCTCTCTCTACCTCTCTCCTTTATATCTCCCTTCATCTCCGTCTGTCAATCTGTATCTCTCTCTACCTCTCTCCTTCATCTCCCCCTGTCAATCTATATATCTCTCTACCTCTCTCCTTTATCTCCCCATGTCAATCTGTATCTCTCTCTACCTCTCTCCTTTATCTGTCCATCTTCATCTGTCCTGTATCTCTCTCTACCTCTCTCCTTCATCCCCCTGTCAATCTATATCTCTCTCTACCTCTCTCCTTTATCTCCCCATGTCAATCTGTATCTCTCTCTACCTCTCTCCTTTATCTCCCCATGTCAATCTGTATCTCTCTCTACCTCTCTCCTTTATCTCCCCATGTCAATCTGTATCTCTCTCTACCTCTCTCCTTTATCTCCCCATGTCAATCTGTATCTCTCTCTACCTCTCTCCTTTATCTCCCCATGTCAATCTGTATCTCTCTCTACCTCTCTCCTTCATCTCCCCCTGTCAATCTGTATCTCTCTCTACCTCTCTCCTTTATCTCTCCCTTCATCTCCCTCTGTAAATCTGTATCTCTCTCCCCATCTCCCCCTATCAATCTGTATCTCTCTATCCTTTATCTCTCCCTCAATCTCTTTAAAAGGCTCCCCCTCTCTCTCACTTCCCCTCATCCCTTGCTTCGTCCTTCTCATCTTCCTCAGACTATATTTATCAGTCTTTCTTGCCAGCTGCTAGCAACCAAGGCCAGCAGAGCTAGATCCATCTCTCTGTGGCTGCTCACTGTCAAAGGTGTGTATGTGTGTGTAATATCCCAGACATACTCGCTATGACACAAAGAGAGAGTAAAAATCCTGGGCCACAGCTGTCTGTCTGTCTCTCTCCCCACCTCTCTCCCTCTTCATATTGGTTGACCTCCCCTGTTCCTCCTGTTTTGTTCTCTCTGTTTCCCTCCCTCCCTGACTCCCCAATTCCTTCTCTCTGTTTCCCTCCCTCCCTGTCTCCGCCATTCCTTCTCTCGGTTTCCCTCCCTCCCTGTCTCCCCATTCTTTCTCTCTGTTTCCCTCCCTCCCTAGTCTCCCCCATTCCTTCTCTCTGTTTCCCTCCCTCCCTGTCTCCCCCATTCCTTCTCTCTGTTTCCTCCCTCCCTGACTCCCCCATTCCTTCTCTCTGTTTCCCTCCCTCCCTGTCTCCCCCATTCCTTCTCTCTGTTTCCCTCCCTCCCTGACTCCCCCATTCCTTCTCTCTGTTTCCCTCCCTCCCTGTCTCCCCCATTCCTTCTCTCTGTTTCCCTCCCTCCCTGTCTCCCCCATTCCTTCTCTCTGTTTCCCTCCCTCCCTGTCTCCCCCATTCCTTCTCTCTGTTTCCCTCCCTCCCTGTCTCCCCCATTCCTTCTCTCTGTTTCCCTCCCTCCCTGTCTCCCCCATTCCTTCTCTCTGTTTCCCTCCCTCCCTGTCTCCCCCATTCCTTCTCTCTGTTTCCTCCCTCCCTGTCTCCCCCATTCCTTCTCTCTGTTTCCCTCCCTCCCTGTTCCCCCATTCCTTCTCTCTGTTTCCCTCCCTCCCTGACTCCCCATTCCTTCTCTCTGTTTCCCTCCCTCCCTGACTCCCCCATTCCTTCTCTCTGTTTCCCTCCCTCCCTGTCTCCCCCATTCCTTCTCTCTGTTTCCTCCCTCCCTGACTCCACCATTCCTTCTCTCTGTTTCCTCCCTCCCTGACTCCCCCATTCCTTCTCTCTGTTTCCTCCCTCCCTGACTCCCCCATTCCTTCTCTCTGTTTCCCTCCTCCCCATCCCTGTCTCCCCCCTTCCCCCCATTCTTCTCTGTTTCCTCCCTCCCTGACTCCCCCATTCCTTCTCTCTGTTTCCCTCCCTCCCTGTCTCCCCCATTCATTCTCTCTGTTTCCCTCCCTCCCTGACTCCCCCATTCCTTCTCTCTGTTCATCATGCTGTTTCCCCATCTATTGCATTACCCTGCATCAGCACTTTCCTGAAGTATGGACATGCTACAGAGAGGGGAAAGGGAGAGAGAGAGGGAGGCAGAGAGCGGGAAATGGAGAGAGAGAGGGAGGCAGAGAGAGAGAGGCGGAGAGGGGGAAATGGAGAGAGAGAGGGAGGCAGAGAGGGGGAAATGGAGAGAGAGAGGCGGAGAGGGGGAAATGGAGAGAGAGAGGGAGGCAGAGAGGGGGAAATGGAGAGAGAGAGGCGGAGAGGGGGAAATGGAGAGAGAGGCGGAGAGGGGGAAATGGAGAGAGAGAGGGAGGCAGAGAGGGGGAAATGGAGAGAGAGGGAGGCAGAGAGGGAGGCAGAGAGTGGGAAATGGAGAGAGAGAGGGAGGCAGAGAGGGGGAAATGGAGAGAGAGAGGGAGGCAGAGAGGGGGAAATGGAGAGAGAGAGGGAGGCAGAGAGGGAGGCAGAGAGGGAGACAGAGAGGGAGGCAGAGAGGGGGAAATGGAGAGAGAGAGGGAGGCAAAGAGGGAGACAGAGAGGGAGACAGAGAGAGAGGCAGAAATGGAGGCAGAGAGGGAGGCAGAGAGGGAGGCAGAGAGGGAGGCAGAGAGGGAGGCAGAGAGGGGGAAATGGAAACAGCAACGTAAGTCTGTCTGTGTTAAATAAGGAGACGACGGACCAACGGAAGGATAGAGGGTTAATCAAGGGCAAGGCAGAGACAGAAAGACAGATGAAAAGACTCTTCTAGAGAGAGAGAAGTGAAAGCAGCTCAGTTTTAAATAGTCCATGTGCTTTTCAGCAGCAGGTGGAGCGTTTACACCCCATGACAGGTGAGATATGAGTTACAACTCAGTGTGTATATTGTGAGCGTGTCTGAGGCCCTGTGGTTTCATGTCTTAGTGGACATGTCTGGATTACAATACCAAGCCAAAGCAAATAACATGCCATACACAGTCTATCTAACGGGAACACTCGACCGACACGCATGGCCCTCGATGTTGAAACTCCGTTACCTTGGTAACATGGAGACCTCGAGAGGGGATGAAGGGAAGAAGAAAGGAGAGAGAGAGAGATCTTGAAGTACAGTATGAGATGGATGTAGCCTACATGGACTGACTGACACACACAGGCTTTTCTGGTGTTGCATACTATGTTTAGTATGGGCCCTAAAATCCATACTTCATCATCACATAACACCATCTACAAAGGAGTTAGAAAAGGTCTAGTTAGAACTGTACACTCAGAGAAAAAGGGTTCCAAGAGAGTTCTTTGGCAGCACCTTTTTTGGAACCAAAAAGGGTTATCCTTTCCACAAAGAGTTCTACCTGGAGCCAAAAGAGTTCTACCTGAGTTCTACCTGGAGCCAAAATGGTTCTACCTGGAACCAAAATGGTTCTACCTGGAGCCAAAATGGTTCTACCTGGAACCAAAATGGTTCTACCTGGAACCAAAATGGTTCTACCTGGAACCAAAATGGTTCTACCTGGAACCAAAACGGGTTGATTAATAGGGTTCTCCTATTAAGGTTCTACATATCACCTTTATTTCTAAGAGTTTAACACATGCTGGGACATAATCTATCTTCACCTCTTAGGTTTTACATTATAACATGCTGGGACATAATCTATCTTCACCTCTTAGGTTTGACCTTTTATGTTCTTCTGTAGTAGAATATATTTAGGGATGATTCCATGGGGCCTCCCTTCTCTGCTTCTCTGGGTGTGAAGTAACAGTGAATCCCAGCAAAATGTTCTCACTTCTCTGCTTCTCTGGGTGTGAAGTAATAGTGAATCCCGGCAAAATGTTCTCACTTCTCTGCTTCTCTGGGTGTGAAGTAACAGTGAATCCCGGCAAAATGTTCTCACTTCTCTGCTTCTCTGGGTGTGAAGTAATAGTGAATCCCGGCAAAATGTTCTCACTTCTCTGCTTCTCTGGGTGTGAAGTAATAGTGAATCCCGGCAAAATGTTCTCACTTCTCTGCTTCTCTGGGTGTGAAGTAATAGTGAATCCCGGCAAAATGTTCTCACTTCTCTGCTTCTCTGGGTGTGAAGTAATAGTGAATCCCGGCAAAATGTTCTCACTTCTCTGCTTCTCTGGGTGTGAAGTAATAGTGAATCCCGGCAAAATGTTCTCACTTCTCTGCTTCTCTGGGTGTGAAGTAATAGTGAATCCCGGCAAAATGTTCTCACTTCTCTGCTTCTCTGGGTGTGAAGTAATAGTGAATCCCGGCAAAATGTTCTCACTTCTCTTCTCTGCTTCTCTGGGTGTGAAGTAATAGTGAATCCCGGCAAAATGTTCTCACTTCTCTGCTTCTCTGGGTGTGAAGTAACAGTGAATCCCGGCAAAATGTTCTCACTTCTCTGCTTCTCTGGGTGTGAAGTAATAGTGAATCCCGGCAAAATGTTCTCACTTCTCTGCTTCTCTGGGTGTGAAGTAACAGTGAATCCCGGCAAAATGTTCTCTTCTGGTCTCTGCTTCTCTGGGTGTGAAGTAATAGTGAATCCCGGCAAAATGTTCTCACTTCTCTGCTTCTCTGGTGTGAAGTAATAGTGAATCCCGGCAAAATGTTCTCACTTCTCTGCTTCTCTGGGTGTGAAGTAATAGTGAATCCCGGCAAAATGTTCTCACTTCTCTGCTTCTCTGGGTGTGAAGTAATAGTGAATCCCGGCAAAATGTTCTCACTTCTCTTCTTCTCTGGGTGTGAAGTAATTTGAATCCATGCAAAATGTTCACCAACTTCTCTAATAATGTATATGTGAAAAGGGAAGTATAAAAAATGTTCTCACTTCTCTGTGAATCCCACAAAATGTTCTCACTTCTCTGCTTCTCTGGGTGTGAACTCACTCACTGAACGCACGCACGCAAAATGTTCTCACTTCTCTGCTTCACACCAACTGATGTGACCTTGGTGTTAAAAACACACTTGGATGTCTGAAGCTTGGAACAGCCAAGCTATGGGTCTAGTGTGTGTTTCTATTATGGGCTTCACCACTTGTGTCCAAATACATATCTACATTTCATCACGGGGATTTGACGACACACACAAACACTCGGTTTCAAATTGTCTGTGTAGTCAGTTGGCCACACAGTGTGAGAATATAGAGGGAATCGAAATGTCCTCTGTCATCTCTTTAAATGCCCAGATATTGGCAAGGATATATGCATGTACACATACAATGTTCTCACACATACATGCACAAGCATACACACACTGAGTGTACAAAACATTAAGGACCAGGGATGCTGGTCCATGTTGACTCTGTTTCCCACAGCTGTGTCAAGTTGTCTGGATGTCCTTTGGGTGGTGGACCATTCCTGATACACACGGGGAACTGTTGAGCGTGAAAAATCCAGCAGCGTTGCAGTTCTTGACACAAACCACTGCGTCTGGCACCTACTACCATACTCTTTTCAAAGGCACTTCAATATTTGGTCTTGCCCATAATCACTCTGAATGGCACACATACACAACCCTTGTCTCAATTGACTCAAGGCTTAAAAATGATTATTTAACATGTCTCTTCTCCTTCATCTACACTGATTGAAGTGGATTTAACAAGTGACAGGGATCCTAACTTCCCCTGGTGTCCTTAATGTTTTGTACATTCAGTGTACACTGCTGACTGTTCCCTCTACAAGATGCCTGAATAACTGATGTAGATATGAAGTTAGGAGATGGACATACGGACTATGTACTTTCTCTCTCTCTTTCTCCCCCAACTCTCCCCATCTCTCTTTCTCTTCCCCCTCTCTTCCCACCTCTCTTCCCACCCTCTCTCTTTCCCCCTCACTCTTCCTCCCTCCTCTCACCCCCTCTCTCTTTTCCCCATCTCTCTTTCCCCCCTCTCTCCCCCAGTCTCTTTCTCCACCCCTCCCTCTTCCTCCCTCCTCTCTTTTCCCCCTCTCTCTCCCCATCTCTCTTCCTCCCTCCTCTCTCTTTCCCCCTCTCTTTCTCTGCTCTCTCTTTCCCCCACTCATTCTCCCATCTCTTCCTTCCTCCTCTGCTCTTCCCCCTCTCTCTCTCCCCCTCCCTCTTCCTCCCTCCTCTGTCTTGTCCCCTCTGTCTCTTTGGGTGGTGGACTCATTCTCTGATCTCTCTTTCCCCCTCTCTCATTCTCCCATCTCTCTTTCCTCCCTCTCTGCTCTCTTCCCCCAAACTCACTCTCCCATCTCTCTTCCTCCCTCCCATCTCTCTTTCCCCCTCTCTCTCCCCATCTCTCTTCCTCCCTCCTCTCTCTTTCCCCCTCACTCTTCCTCCCTCCTCTCACCCCCTCTCTCTTTCCCCCCTCTCTCCCCCTCTCTTTTCTCCCCATCTCTCTCTCCCCCCTCTCTCTTCCTCCCTCCTCTCTCTCCCCCTCCCTCTTCCTCCCTCCTCTCTCTTTCCCCCCTCTCTCTCCCCATCTCTCTTCCTCCCTCCTCTCTCTTTCCCCCTCTCTTTCTCTGCTCTCTCTTTCCCCCTCTCTCATTCTCCCATCTCTCTTCCTCCCTCCTCTCTCTTCCCCCTCTCTCTCTCCCCTCCCTCTTCCTCCCTCCTCTCTCTTTCCCCCTCTCTCTTTCCCCCTCTCTCTCCCCATCTCTCTTCCTCCCTCATCTCTCTTTCCCCCTCCCTCTTCCTCCCTCCTCTCTCTTTTCCCCCTCTCTCTCCCCATTTCTCTTCCTCCCCTCTCTCTCTTTCCCCCTCTCTCTTTCTCCCCATCTCTCTCCCCATATCTCTCCCCCTCTCTCTCTCTCCCCTCTCTCATTCTCCCCATCTCTCTTCCTCCCTCCTCTCTCTTCCCCCTCTCTCTCTCCCTCTTCCTCCTCCTCTCTCTTTCCCCCTCTCTCTCCCCATCTCTCTTCCTCCCTCCTCTCTCTTTCCCCCTCTCTCTCTCTCCCCTCTCTCTTTCCCCCTCTCTCTTCCTCCCTCCTCTCTCTTTCCCCCTCACATCTCTCTTCCTCCCTCCTCTCTCTTTCTCCGCTCTCTCTTTCCCCCTCTCTCATTCTCCCCATCTCTCTTCCTCCCCCTCTCTCTCCCCCCCCTCTCTCTCCCCCTCCCTCTTCCTCCCTCCTCTCTCTTTCCCCCTCTCTCTCCCCATCTCATTTCCTCCCTCCTCTCTTTCTCCCCATCTCTCTTCCTCCCTCTCTCCCCCTCTCTCTCTCTCTCCTCTCTCATTCTCCCCATCTCTCTTCCTCCCTCCTCTCTCTTCCCCCTCTCTCTCTCCCTCTTCCTCCTCCTCTCTCTTTCCCCCTCTCTCTCCCCATCTCTCTTCCTCCCTCCTCTCTCTTTCCCCCCACTCTCTCTCTCCCCTCTCTCTTTCCCCCTCTCTCTTCCTCCCTCCTCTCTCTCCCCCTCCCTCCTCTCTCTTCCCCCCTCACATCTCTCTTCCTCCCTCCTCTCTCCTTCCCCCTCTCTTTCCCCCTCTCTCATTCTCCCCATCTCTCTTCCTCCCCCTCTCTCTCTCCCCCTCCCTCTTCCTCCCTCCTCTCTCTTTCCCCCTCTCTCTCCCCATCTCATTTCCTCCCTCCTCTTTCTTCCTCCCTCCTCTCTCTTTCCCCTCTCTCTTCCCCCCCCTCTCTCTCTCTTCCCCTTCTCTCATTCTCCCCATCTCTCTTCCCCCTCTCTCTTTCTCTCCCCCTCTCTCTTTCTCCCCTCTCTCTTTCTCCCTCCTCTCTCTTTCTCCCCCCTCTCTTTCCCCCTCTCTCTTCCTCCCACCACTCTCTTTCCCCCTCTCTCTTCCTCCCTCCTCTCTCTTTCCCCCTCTTTCTCCCCCTCTTTCCTTCCTCCTCTCTCTCTTCTACCCTTTACTGTTCTCTTCTACCCTTTACTGCTCTCTTCCCCCTTTACTGCTCTCTTCTACCGTGTACTGCTCTCTTCTCCCTTTACTGCTCTCTACTACCCTGTACTGCTCTCTTCTACCCTTTACTGCTCTCTTCCACCCTGTACTGCTCTCTTCTACCCTGTACTGCTCTCTTCTACCCTTTACTGCTCTCTTCTACCCTTTACTGCTCTCTTCTACCCTACCACTCTCTTCTACCCTTTACTGCTCTCTTCTACCCTGTACCATTCTCTTCTACCCTTTACTGCTCTCTTCCACCCTGTACTGCTCTCTTCTACCCTGTACTGCTCTCTTCTACCCTTTACTGCTCTCTTCTACCCTTTACTGCTCTCTTCTACCCTGTACTTCTCTTCTACCCATCTGCTCTCTTCTACCCTGTACCCTCTCTTCTACCCTGTACTCTCTTCTACCCTGTACCGCTGTCTTCTACCCTGTACTCTCTTCTACCCTGTACTGCTCTCTTCTACCCTGTACCATCTCTTCTACCCTGTACTGCTCTCTTCTACCCTGTACCGCTCTCTTCTACCCTGTACTGCTCTCTTCTACCCTTCTGCTCTCTTCTACCCTGTACTGCTCTCTTCTACCCTGTACCGCTCTCTTCTACCCTGTACCGCTCTCTTCTACCCTGTACTGCTCTCTTCTACCCTGTACTGCTCTCTTCTACCCTCTCTTCTACCCTCTCTTCTACCCTGTACCGCTCTCTTCTACCCTGTACTGCTCTCTTCTACCCTGTACTGCTCTCTTCTACCCTGTACTGCTCTCTTCTACCCTGTACTGCTCTCTTCTACCCTGTACCCTCTCTTCTACCCTGTACCGCTCTCTTCTACCCTGTACCGCTCTCTTCTACCCTGTACTGCTCTCTTCTACCCTGTACTGCTCTCTTCTACCCTTTACTGCTCTCTTCTACCCTGTACTGCTCTCTTCTACCCTGTACCGCTCTCTTCTACCCTGTACCTCTCTTCTACCCTGTACCGCTCTCTTCTACCCTGTACCGCTCTCTTCTTTTACCGCTCTCTTCTACCCTGTACCGCTCTCTTCTACCCTGTAATGCTCTCTTCTACCCTGTACCGCTCTCTTCTACCCTGTACTGCTCTCTTCTACCCTGTAATGCTCTCTTCTACCCTGTACTGCTCTCTTCTACCCTTTACTGCTCTCTTCTACCCTGTACTGCTCTCTTCTACCCTGTACCGCTCTCTTCTACCCTGTACCGCTCTCTTCTACCCTGTACTGCTTCTTCTACCCTTCTCTTCTACCCTGTACCGCTCTCTTCTACCCTTTACTGCTCTCTTCTACCCTGTACCGCTCTCTTCTACCCTTTACTGCTCTCTTCTACCCTGTACTGCTCTCTTCTACCCTGTACTGCTCTCTTCTACCCTGTACTGCTCTCTTCTACCCTGTACTGCTCTCTTCTACCCTTTACTGCTCTTTCTACTGCTCTCTTCTACCCTTTACTGCTCTCTTCTACCCTGTACTGTTCTCTTCTACCCTTTACTGTCTTTTCTACCCTGTACTGCTCTCTTCTACCCTTTACTGCTCTCTTCTACCCTGTACTGCTCTCTTCTTTACTGCTCTCTTCTACCCTGTACTGCTCTCTTCTACCCTTTACTGTTCTCTTCTACCCTGTACTGCTCTCTTCTACCCTGTACTGCTCTCTTCTACCCTGTACTGCTCTCTTCTACCCTGTACTGCTCTCTTCTACCCTGTACTGCTCTCTTCTACCCTGTACTGCTCTCTTCTACCCTGTACTGCTCTCTTCTACCCTGTACTGCTCTCTTCTACCCTTTACTGCTCTCTTCTACCCTGTACTGCTCTCTTCTACCCTGTACCATTCTCTTCTACCCTTTACCGCTCTCTTCTACCCTGTACTGCTCTCTTCTACCCTTTACTGTTCTCTTCTACCCTGTACTGCTCTCTTCTACCCTGTACTGCTCTCTTCTACCCTTTACAGCTCTCTTCTACCCTGTACTGCTCTCTTCTACCCTGTACTGCTCTCTTCTACCCTGTACTGCTCTCTTCTACCCTGTACTGCTCTCTTCTACCCTTTACTGCTCTCTTCTACCCTGTACTGCTCTCTTCTACCCTTTACTGCTCTCTTCTACCCTTTACTGCTCTCTTCTACCCTGTACTGCTCTCTTCTACCCTGTACTGCTCTTTTCTACCCTGTACTGTTCTCTTCTACCCTTTACTGCTCTCTTCTACCCTGTACTGCTCTTTTCTACCCTGTACTGCTCTTTTCTACCCTGTACTGTTCTCTTCTACCCTGTACTGCTCTCTTCTACCCTGTACTGATCTCTTCTCTGACATCTAGTGAAAAGGAATCGACTACATGTTACAACTGGGGGCCAAAGGCCTCAGATTAGATAGTGTCTTCAACGGATCCTTCCCTTATTATGAGGGCAGATTGAAGAACAGGTGCTGAGGCCAAGCATTCTATCTGCAGACAACAGAAGACATACAACATACATGGTCCATTTATCAATTAGTGGCTATTTTACTCTGCCAGTTGCATGATTGTACAATGCCTGATGTTGCCAGTTGCATTGTAATTGACATACTTTTCAAGCTTGAACGAACCCACACAGTAGTCGAGAGAGCAATAGTGAGAGAGGGAGATATATGTGTGTGCGTTTTAACCTATTTTAACCTAGCAAGTTTACATCTGCATCTGCATTTTATTTGATTCTCTGTTAAGAGGCTCGAGAACAACAAGACACCGTTTCCCTCCCCATCCACCTCAGCAAACTTCAGAAACGGGCGCTGCGTGTAGCCTAATCATTTTGGGGAACTTGATTTTGGCTTCCTGATTGCACACGTTCCGCTCTGTCGCCTGTTTGCGCCTTCTGATCGCGTTCGTTCCGCTCCATGAAACCACTTTGCGAGTCTGTAGCGGATTTTCAGTTCAGGTTTCTGTTCATCGAAGGAGGGTTGAAGTGAGAGGCGACTGTACTGTGTTCTGATAAATCCATCCGAAAGTTTCATTCTTCAATCGGCCCGGTCTCCATCAACATGTCGACGCTGCCCAAGCAACTACGAGACGAGAGGTGAGTTACGAGGCTAGTGGTGACAGCGGTTGTTGAAGGCAGCATAGGACTGTTAGGAAATGTGAACTTCTGATTCCAGAACTGTTGTTAATGTGCGTTTATGTAACCCTTATTTTACCAGTTAAATCGACTGAGAAGTGAGAAGAGGAGGGGGGATGAATGAGCCAACTGGGAACAGGGGAAGATTAGGTGGCCATGATGTGAGGGCCAGATTGGGCATTTAGCCAGTAACTAGGCAATGGAATAGTAACAGCGAAGATATTTCCCCTTTTATCTGTGGTAGGAACCTATTCTTCTATAATGTATGCAGCGCGTTTCCAATCTTTCTAGAACAGTCATCTGTCACGATTGTGAATTTGAAACTAAACTAAATTCCATAATAGTCACCAGAGTGACTCCTTTTGCAACATTCACCCTACATAAATGCGAGTGTGTACGCTATGACGTGTGTTTCCTCGCACCACAGGTGCAGTATGTATGTGTATGTGTGTGTGTGTGTGTGTGTGTGTGTGTGTGTGTGTGTGTGTGTGTGTGTGTGTGTGTGTGTGTGTGTGTGTGTGTGTGTGTGTGTGTGTGTGTGTGTGTGTGTGTGTTTATTATTATTATTATTATGTGTGTGTGTGTGTGTGTGTGTGTGTGTGTGTGTGTGTGTGTGTGTGTGTGTGTGTGTGTGTGTGTGTGTGTGTGTGTAGGGCTGTGTGTATATATATATGTGTGTGTGTGTGTGTGTGTGTGTGTGTGTGTGTGTGTGTGTGTGTGTGTGTGTGTGTGTGTGTGTGTGTGTGTGTGTGTGTGTGTGTGTGTGTGTAGGGCTGTGTGTATATATATGTATGTGTGTGTGTGTGTGTGTGTGTGTGTGTGTGTGTGTGTGTGTGTGTGTGTGTGTGTGTGTGTGTGTGTGTGTGTGTGTGTGTGTGTGTGTGTGTGTGTGTGTGTGTGTGTGAGAGAGAGAGTTCTCGGTGCCATGAAGCCCTGTACATCAGCCTGCGGTTGGACTGCTCTAACCTGTCTGATATGTTGCTGATGTTCTATAACCCCCAGGGTTCTTTCCCAATCCATGTTTGTATATATTAGTGACGTCATACAGCACGTCTTGAAGCTGAACGTCACCTAAGCATTTGTTTACTTCTTAGTTCACCTCACCTCCTCTCCTCTCCTCTCCTCTCCTCTCCTCTCCTCTCCTCTCCTCTCCTCTCCTCTCCTCTCCTCTCCTCTCCTCTCCTCTCCTCTCCTCTCCTCTCCTCTCCTCTCCTCTCCTCTCGCTCAGTGATTTTGACCAGCTTCCACATGACATTCCCATCAGTGCCACCATCGCAGACATTGAGGAGAAAAAGGGCTTCATCGACTATTATGTAAGTGTGTCTCTGTATGCTGGTGAACACTGACCACACAACCCATGAGTTAGAATGGTGAGAACGCTTTAAACGCTAAGAATGGTGTGAAAAGCATCTCAAAAGCTCATGTAAGAATCCTCCCTCCCTCCCTCCCTCACTCCCTCACTCCCTCACTCCCTCACTCCCTCACTCACTCACTCACTCACTCACTCACTCACTCACTCACTCACTCACTCACTCACTCACTCACTCACTCACTCACTCACTCACTCACTCACTCACTCACTCACTCACTCCCTGCTCTCCTCGCCTCCTCCTCCTCCTGTTCCCCTCCTCCTCCCCCTCCCTCCCTCCCTGCTCTCTCCCTGGTCCCCCCCCTGTCTCCCGGCAGCGTTTTGTGATGGAGGTAAGGACCAGAGGTGGTAGTAAGTACCTGATATACCGGAGGTACAGCCAGTTCTTCAACCTGCACAGTGACCTGGAACTGAAGCATTCACCTGGAGACCAGGGCACATCTGGACCTAACACCTGCAGGCTGCCCACCCTGCCTGGTAAGAGGGGGTGGAGGGGTGGGGGGTGTGTGTGTGTGTGTGTGTGTGTGTGTGTGTGTGTGTGTGTGTGTGTGTGTGTGTGTGTGTGTGTGTGTGTGTGTGTGTGTGTGTGTGTGTGTGTGTGTGTGTGTGTGTGTGTGTGTAGGGCTGTGTTATATGTATGTGTGTGTGTGTGTGTGTGTGTGTGTGTGTGTGTGTAAGTTTTATTTTATGTGCTTTTGCACATATACATATTATGTGTATGCCGTTGGGTGTGTCATTGTACATGAATGTTCGGTATGTTGGGTATGAGTTATGTAAAAACATAATTCACCCTGTCATAGTTCACTTCTCTCCCGGGTGTAAGAATACCTAGCATTGTGTAAAACACACCATATCAGATAAACCAGGACTACTATTCCCTCTCAGTGTTAACACCATATCAGATAGACCAGGACTCCTATTCCCTCTCAGTGTTAACACCATATCAGATAGACCAGGACTCCTATTCCCTCTCAGTGTTAACACCATATCAGATAGACCAGGACTCCTATTCCCTCTCAGTGTTAACACCATATCAGATAGACCAGGACTCCTATTCCCTCTCAGTGTTAACACCATATCAGATAGACCAGGACTCCTATTCCCTCTCAGTGTTAACACCATATCAGATAGACCAGGACTCCTATTCACTCTCAGTGTTAACACCATATCAGATAGACCAGGACTCCTATTCCCTCTCAGTGTTAACACCATATCAGATAGACCAGGACTCATATTCCCTATCAGTGTTAACACCATATCAGATAGACCAGGACTCCTATTCCCTCTCAGTGTTAACACCATATCAGATAGACCAGGACTCCTATTCCCTCTCAGTGTTAACACCATATCAGATAGACCAGGACTCCTATTCCCTCTCAGTTTTAACACCATATCAGATAGACCAGGACTCCTATTCCCTCTCAGTGTTAACACCATATCAGATAGACCAGGACTCCTATTCCCTCTCAGTGTTAACACCATATCAGATAGACCAGGACTCCTATTCCCTCTCAGTGTTAACACCATATCAGATAGACCAGGACTACTATTCCCTCTCAGTGTTAACACCATATCAGATAGACCAGGACTCCTATTCCCTCTCAGTGTTAACACCATATCAGATAGACCAGGACTACTATTCCCTCTCAGTGTTAACACCATATCAGATAGACCAGGACTCCTATTCCCTCTCAGTGTTAACACCATATCAGATAGACCAGGACTCCTATTCCCTCTCAGTGTTAACACCATATCAGATAGACCAGGACTCCTATTCCCTCTCAGTGTTAACACCATATCAGATAGACCAGGACTCCTATTCCCTCTCAATGTTAACACCATATCAGATAGACCAGGACTCCTATTCCCTCTCAGTGTTAACACTATATCAGATAGACCAGGACTCCTATTCCCTCTCAGTGTTAACACCATATCAGATAGACCAGGACTCCTATTCCCTCTCAGTGTTAACACCATATCAGATAGACCAGGACTCCTATTCCCTCTCAGTGTTAACACCATATCAGATAGACCAGGACTCCTATTCCCTCTCAGTGTTAACACCATATCAGATAGACCAGGACTCCTATTCCCTCTCAGTGTTAACACCATATCAGATAGACCAGGACTCCTATTCCCTCTCAGTGTCAACACCATATCAGATAGACCAGGACTACTATTCCCTCTCAGTGTTAACACCATATCAGATAGACCAGGACTCCTATTCCCTCTCAGTGTTAACACCATATCAGATAGACCAGGACTCCTATTCCCTCTCTGTGTTACTGGATATTATGAAGACGTCAGTCAGTCCAAACACTTTTACTTTATTCAGCATTTACACACACACACACACACACACACACACACACACACACACACACACACACACACACACACACACACACACACACACACACACACACACACACACACACACACACACACACACACACACACACACACACACACACACACACACACACACACACACACACACACACACAAAAACAGAAAGTGAGTGAGTGAGTGATCGAACCAGGGACAGAGCCAAAAAGAGACAGACAGACAGACAGACAGACAGACAGACAGACAGACAGACAGACAGACAGACAGACAGACAGACAGACAGACAGACAGACAGACAGACAGACAGACAGACAGACAGACAGACAGACAGACAGACAGACAGACAGACAGACAGACAGACAGACAGACAGACAGACAGACAGACAGACAGACAGACAGACAGACAGACAGATACAAGGAGAGAGAGGGAAAGACAGATACAAGGAGAGAGAGAAAGACAGAGAGAGAGAGAGAAAGACAGACAGAGAGAGAGAGAGAAAGACAGAAAGACAGACAGAGAGAGTGGGAGAGAAAGACAGAGAGTGGGAGAGAAAGAGAGAGAGTGGGAGAGAAAGAGAGAGAGTGGGAGAGAAAGAGAGAGAGTTGGTAGAGCATGGCGCTTGTAACGCCAGTGTAGTGGGTTCGATCCCCGGGACCACCCATACGTAGAATGTATGCACACATGACTGTAAGTCGCTTTGGATAAAAGCGTCTGCTAAATGGCATATATTATTATTATTATTATATTATTATTATTATTATTATTATTAGAAAGAGAGAGAGTGGGAGAGAAAGAGAGAGAGAGTGGGAGAGAAAGAGAGAGAGTGGGAGAGAAAGAGAGAGAGTGGGAGAGAAAGAGAGAGAGTGGGAGAGAAAGAGAGAGAGTGGGAGAGAAAGAGAGAGAGTGGGAGAGAAAGAGAGAGAGTGGGAGAGAAAGAGAGAGAGTGGGAGAGAAAGAGAGAGAGTGGGAGAGAAAGAGAGAGAGTGGGAGAGAAAGACAGAGAGTGGGAGAGAAAGACAGAGAGTGGGAGAGAAAGACAGAGAGTGGGAGAGAAAGACAGAGAGTGGGAGAGAAAGACAGAGAGTGGGAGAGAAAGACAGAGAGTGGGAGAGAAAGACAGAGAGTGGGAGAGAAAGACAGAGAGTGGGAGAGAAAGACAGAGAGTGGGAGAGAAAGACAGAGAGTGGGAGAGAAAGACAGAGAGTGGGAGAGAAAGAGAGAGAGTGGGAGAGAAAGAGAGAGAGTGGGAGAGAAAGAGAGAGAGTGGGAGAGAAAGACAGAGAGTGGGAGAGAAAGACAGAGAGTGAGAGAGAAAGACTGAGAGTGAGAGAGAAAGACTGAGAGTGAGAGAGAAAGACTGAGAGTGAGAGAGAAAGACAGTGGGAGAGAAATACAGTGGGAGAGAAATACAGTGGGAGAGAAAGACAATGGGAGAGAAAGACAGAGAGTGGGAGAGAAAGACAGAGAGAGAAAGACAGAGAGTGGGAGAGAAAGACAGAGAGTGGGAGAGAAAGACAGAGAGTGGGAGAGAAAGACAGAGAGTGGGAGAGAAAGACAGAGAGTGGGAGAGAAAGACAGAGAGTGGGAGAGAAAGACAGACAGAGAGGAAGACCGACAGAGTGAGAGAGAAAGAGAGAAAGACATATCGTTCCTATAAATACATTGTTACAAGGCTCTTACTGATTAGGCTCCGATAGCTCTGAGCATCGTTGCTAATAAAGATTTATGACCTTGAATGGGGATGATGACCATCGATTGGACAGAGGCTGACAGTCTCTCCCCTCTATATGTCTGTCTCTCCCCTCTATATGTCTGTCTCTCCCCTCTATATGTCTGTCTCTGACTCTATATGTCTGTCTCCTTCTCTATATGTCTGTCTCTCCTTCTCTGTATGTCTGTCTCTCCTTCTCTATATGTCTGTCTCTCCTTCTCTGTATGTCTGTCTCTCCTTCTCTGTATGTCTGTCTCTCCTTCTCTGTATGTCTGTCTCTCCTTCTCTGTATGTCTGTCTCTCCTTCTCTGTATGTCTGTCTCTCCTTCTCTGTATGTCTGTCTCTCCTTCTCTGTATGTCTGTCTCCTTCTCTATATGTCTGTCTCCTTCTCTATATGTCTGTCTCTCCTTCTCTGTATGTCTGTCTCTCCTTCTCTGTATGTCTGTCTCTCCTTCTCTGTATGTCTGTCTCTCCTTCTCTGTATGTCTGTCTCCTTCTCTATATGTCTGTCTCCTTCTCTATATGTCTGTCTCTCCTTCTCTGTATGTCTGTCTCTCCTTCTCTGTATGTCTGTCTCTCCTTCTCTGTATGTCTGTCTCTCCTTCTCTGTATGTCTGTCTCTCCTTCTCTGTATGTCTGTCTCTCCTTCTCTGTATGTCTGTCTCTCCTTCTCTATATGTCTGTCTCCTTCTCTATATGTCTGTCTCCTTCTCTATATGTCTGTCTCCTTCTCTATATGTCTGTCTCCTTCTCTATATGTCTGTCTCCTTCTCTATATGTCTGTCTCCTTCTCTATATGTCTGTCTCCTTCTCTATATGTCTGTCTCCTTCTCTATATGTCTGTCTCCTTCTCTATATGTCTGTCTCCTTCTCTATATGTCTGTCTCTGACTCTATATGTCTGTCTGTCTCCTTCTCTATATGTCTGTCTCCTTCTCTATATGTCTGTCTCCTTCTCTATATGTCTGTCTCCTTCTCTATATGTCTGTCTCTGACTCTATATGTCTGTCTCCTTCTCTATATGTCTGTCTCCTTCTCTATATATCTGTCTGTCTCCTTCTCTATATGTCTGTCTCCTTCTCTATATGTCTGTCTCCTTCTCTATATGTCTGTCTCCTTCTCTATATGTCTGTCTCTGACTCTATATGTCTGTCTCCTTCTCTATATGTCTGTCTCCTTCTCTATATATCTGTCTGTCTCCTTCTCTATATGTCTGTCTCCTTCTCTATATGTCTGTCTCCTTCTCTATATGTCTGTCTCCTTCTCTATATGTCTGTCTCTGACTCTATATGTCTGTCTCCTTCTCTATATGTCTGTCTCCTTCTCTATATGTCTGTCTCCTTCTCTATATGTCTGTCTCTGACTCTATATGTCTGTCTCCTTCTCTATATGTCTGTCTCCTTCTCTATATATCTGTCTGTCTCCTTCTCTATATGTCTGTCTCCTTCTCTATATGTCTGTCTCTGACTCTATATGTCTGTCTCCTTCTCTATATGTCTGTCTCCTTCTCTATATATCTGTCTGTCTCCTTCTCTATATGTCTGTCTCCTTCTCTATATGTCTGTCTCCTTCTCTATATGTCTGTCTCCTTCTCTATATGTCTGTTTCCTTCTCTATATGTCTGTCTCCTTCTCTATATGTCTGTCTCCTTCTCTATATATCTGTCTGTCTCCTTCTCTATATGTCTGTCTCCTTCTCTATATGTCTGTCTCCTTCTCTATATGTCTGTCTCCTTCTCTATATGTCTGTCTCTGACTCTATATGTCTGTCTCCTTCTCTATATGTCTGTCTCCTTCTCTATATATCTGTCTGTCTCCTTCTCTATATGTCTGTCTCCTTCTCTATATGTCTGTCTCCTTCTCTATATGTCTGTCTCCTTCTCTATATGTCTGTCTCCTTCTCTATATGTCTGTCTCCTTCTCTATATGTCTGTCTCTGACTCTATATGTCTGTCTCTCCTTCTCTATATGTCTGTCTCTCCTTCTCTATATGTCTGTCTCCTTCTCTATATGTCTGTCTCTGACTCTATATGTCTGTCTCTCCTTCTCTATATGTCTGTCTCTGACTCTATATGTCTGTCTCTCCTTCTCTATATGTCTGTCTCTGACTCTATATGTCTGTCTCTCCTTCTCTATATGTCTGTCTCTGACTCTATATGACTGTCTCCTTCTCTATATGTCTGTCTCCTTCTCTATATGTCTGTCTCTCCTTCTCTATATGTCTGTCTCTCCTTCTCTATATGTCTGTCTCCTTCTCTATATGTCTGTCTCCTTCTCTATATGTCTGTCTCCTTCTCTATATGTCTGTCTCCTTCTCTATATGTCTGTCTCCTTCTCTATATGTCTGTCTCTCCTTCTCTATATGTCTGTCTCCTTCTCTATATGTCTGTCTCCTTCTCTATATGTCTGTCTCCTTCTCTATATGTCTGTCTCTGACTCTATATGTCTGTCTCTCCTTCTCTATATGTCTGTCTCTGACTCTATATGTCTGTCTCTGACTCTATATGTCTGTCTCTCCTTCTCTATATGTCTGTCTCTGACTCTATATGTCTGTCTCTGACTCTTCTCTGTCTCTCTTCTCTATCTGTCTCTCCTTCTCTATATGTCTGTCTCCTTCTCTATATGTCTGTCTCTGACTCTATATGTCTGTCTCTCCTTCTCTATATGTCTGTCTCTGACTCTATATGTCTGTCTCTCCTTCTCTATATGTCTGTCTCTGACTCTATATGTCTGTCTCTCCTTCTCTATATGTCTGTCTCTGACTCTATATGACTGTCTCCTTCTCTATATGTCTGTCTCCTTCTCTATATGTCTGTCTCTCCTTCTCTATATGTCTGTCTCTCCTTCTCTATGTCTGTCTCCTTCTCTATATGTCTGTCTCCTTCTCTATATGTCTGTCTCCTTCTCTATATGTCTGTCTCCTTCTCTATATGTCTGTCTCCTTCTCTATATGTCTGTCTCTCCTTCTCTATATGTCTGTCTCCTTCTCTATATGTCTGTCTCCTTCTCTATATGTCTGTCTCCTTCTCTATATGTCTGTCTCTGACTCTATATGTCTGTCTCTCCTTCTCTATATGTCTGTCTCTGACTCTATATGTCTGTCTCTCCTTCTCTATATGTCTGTCTCTCCTTCTCTGTATGTCTGTCTCTCCTTCTCTATATGTCTGTCTCCTTCTCTATATGTCTGTCTCCTTCTCTATATGTCTGTCTCTGACTCTATATGTCTGTCTCTCCTTCTCTATATGTCTGTCTCTGACTCTATATGTCTGTCTCTCCTTCTCTATATGTCTGTCTCTCCTTCTCTGTATGTCTGTCTCTCCTTCTCTATATGTCTGTCTCTGACTCTATATGTCTGTCTCCTTCTCTATATGTCTGTCTCCTTCTCTATATGTCTGTCTCTGACTCTATATGTCTGTCTCTCCTTCTCTATATGTCTGTCTCTCCTTCTCTGTATGTCTGTCTCTCCTTCTCTATATGTCTGTCTCCTTCTCTATATGTCTGTCTCCTTCTCTATATGTCTGTCTCCTTCTCTATATGTCTGTCTCCTTCTCTATATGTCTGTCTCTGACTCTATATGTCTGTCTCTCCTTCTCTATATGTCTGTCTCTGACTCTATATGTCTGTCTCTCCTTCTCTATATGTCTGTCTCTCCTTCTCTGTATGTCTGTCTCTCCTTCTCTATATGTCTGTCTCTGACTCTATATGTCTGTCTCCTTCTCTATATGTCTGTCTCCTTCTCTATATGTCTGTCTCTGACTCTATATGTCTGTCTCTCCTTCTCTATATGTCTGTCTCTCCTTCTCTGTATGTCTGTCTCTCCTTCTCTATATGTCTGTCTCTCCTTCTCTATATGTCTGTCTCTGACTGTATATGTCTGTCTCTGACTGTATATGTCTGTCTCTGACTCTATATGTCTGTCTCTGACTCTATATGTCTGTCTCTGACTCTATATGTCTGTCTCTCCTTCTCTATATGTCTGTCTCTCCTTCTCTATATGTCTGTCTCCTTCTCTATATGTCTGTCTCCTTCTCTATATGTCTGTCTCCTTCTCTATATGTCTGTCTCCTTCTCTATATGTCTGTCTCTGACTCTATATGTCTGTCTCTGACTATATATGTCTGTCTCCTTCTCTATATGTCTGTTTCTCCTTCTCTATATGTCTGTCTCTGACTGTATATGTCTGTCTCCTTCTCTATATGTCTGTCTCCTTCTCTATATGTCTGTCTCCTTCTCTATATGTCTGTCTCTGACTCTATATGTCTGTATCTGACTCTATATGTCTGTCTCTGACTGTATATGTCTGTCTCTGACTGTATATGTCTGTCCTTCTCTATATGTCTGTCTCCTTCTCTATATGTCTGTCTCTGACTGTATATGTCTGTCTCTGACTGTATATGTCTGTCTCTGACTGTATATGTCTGTCTCTGACTGTATATGTCTGTCTCTGACTGTATATGTCTGTCTCTGACTGTATATGTCTGTCTCTGACTCTATATGTCTGTCTCTGACTCTATATGTCTGTCTCTGACTCTATATGTCTGTCTCTGACTCTATATGTCTGTCTCTGACTCTATATGTCTGTCTCTGACTGTATATGTCTGTCTCTGACTGTATATGTCTGTCTCTGACTCTATATGTCTGTCTCTGATTGTATATGTCTGTCTCTCCTTCTCTATATGTCTGTCTCTGAATCTATAGGTCTGTCTCTGACTCTATATGTCTGTCTCTGACTGTATATGTCTGTCTCTGATTGTATATGTCTGTCTCTCCTTCTCTATATGTCTGTCTCTGAATCTATATGTCTGTCTCTGACTCTATATGTCTGTCTCTGACTCTATATGTCTGTTTCTCCTTCTCTATATGTCTGTCTCCTTCTCTATATGTCTGTCTCCTTCTCTATATGTCTGTCTCTGACTGTATATGTCTGTCTCCTTCTCTATATGTCTGTCTCCTTCTCTATATGTCTGTCTCCTTCTCTATATGTCTGTCTCCTTCTCTATATGTCTGTCTCCTTCTCTATATGTCTGTCTCTGACTGTATATGTCTGTCTCCTCTATATGTCTGTCTCCTTCTCTATATGTCTGTCTCTGACTGTATATGTCTGTCTCTGACTCTATATGTCTGTCTCTGACTGTATATGTCTGTCTCTGATTGTATATGTCTGTCTCTCCTTCTCTATATGTCTGTCTCTGAATCTATATGTCTGTCTCTGACTCTATATGTCTGTCTCTGACTCTATATGTCTGTCTCTGACTCTATATGTCTGTCTCTGACTCTATATGTCTGTCTCTGACTCTATATGTCTGTCTCTCCTTCTCTATATGTCTGTCTCTGACTCTATATGTCTGTCTCTGATTGTATATGTCTGTCTCTACTTCTCTATATGTCTGTCTCCTTCTCTATATGTCTGTCTCTGACTCTATATGTCTGTCTCCTTCTCTATATGTCTGTCTCCTTCTCTATATGTCTGTCTCCTTCTCTATATGTCTGTCTCTCCTTCTATATATGTCTGTCTGTCTGTCTCTCCTTCTCTATATGTCTGTCTGTCTGTCTCTCCTCCTCTATATGTCTGTCTGTCTCTCCTCCTCTATATGTATACCTCACCTCGCTCATCAACTTATCCCTGACCGCTGGCTACGTCCCTTCCGTCTTCAAGAGAGCGAGAGTTGCACCCCTTCTGAAAAAACCTACACTCGATCCCTCCGATGTCAACAACTACAGACCAGTATCCCTTCTTTCTTTTCTCTCCAAAACTCTTGAACGTGCCGTCCTTGGTCAGCTCTCCCGCTATCTCTCTCAGAATGACCTTCTTGATCCAAATCAGTCAGGTTTCAAGACTAGTCATTCAACTGAGACTGCTCTTCTCTGTATCACGGAGGCGCTCCGCACCGCTAAAGCTAACTCTCTCTCCTCTGCTCTCATCCTTCTAGACCTATCGGCTGCCTTCGATACTGTGAACCATCAGATCCTCCTCTCCACCCTCTCCGAGTTGGGCATCTCCGGCGCGGCCCACGCTTGGATTGCGTCCTACCTGACAGGTCGCTCCTACCAGGTGGCGTGGCGAGAATCTGTCTCCTCACCACGCGCTCTCACCACTGGTGTCCCCAGGGCTCTGTTCTAGGCCCTCTCCTATTCTCGCTATACACCAAGTCACTTGGCTCTGTCATAACCTCACATGGTCTCTCCTATCATTGCTATGCAGACGACACACAATTAATCTTCTCCTTTCCCCCTTCTGATGACCAGGTGGCGAATCGCATCTCTGCATGTCTGGCAGACATATCAGTGTGGATGACGGATCACCACCTCATGCTGAACTTCGGCAAGACGGAGCTGCTCTTCCTCCCGGGGAAGGACTGCCCGTTCCATGATCTCGCCATCACGGTTGACAACTCCATTGTGTCCTCCTCCCAGAGCGCTAAGAACCTTGGCGTGATCCTGGACAACAAACTGTCGTTCTCAACTAACATCAAGGCGGTGGCCCGTTCCTGTAGGTTCATGCTCTACAACATCCGCAGAGTACGACCCTGCCTCACACAGGAAGCGGCGCAGGTCCTAATCCAGGCACTTGTCATCTCCCGTCTGGATTACTGCAACTCGCTGTTGGCTGGGCTCCCTGCCTGTGCCATTAAACCCCTACAACTCATCCAGAACGCCGCAGCCCGACTAGTGTTCAACCTTCCCAAGTTCTCTCACGTCACCCCGCTCCTCCGCTCTCTCCACTGGCTTCCAGTTGAAGCTCGCATCCGCTACAAGACCATGGTGCTTGCCTACGGAGCTGTGAGGGGAACGGCACCTCAGTACCTCCAGGCTCTGATCAGGCCCTACACCCAAATAAGGGCACTGCGTTCATCCACCTCTGGCCTGCTCGCCTCCCTACCACTGAGGAAGTACAGTTCCCGCTCAGCTCAGTCAAAACTGTTCGCTGCTCTGGCTCCCCAATGGTGGAACAAACTCCCTCATGACGCCAGGACAGCGGAGTCAATCACCACCTTCCGGAGACACCTGAAACCCCACCTCTTTAAGGAATACCTAGGATAGGATAAAGTAATCCTTCTCACCCCCTCCCCCCTTAAAATATTTAGATGCACTATTGTAAAGTGGTTGTTCCACTGGATGTCATAAGGTGAATGCACCAATTTGTAAGTCGCTCTGGATAAGAGCGTCTGCTAAATGACTTAAATGTAAATGTAAATGTAAATATGTCTGTCTGTCTCTCCTCCTCTATATGTCTGTCTGTCTCTCCTCCTCTATATGTCTATCTCTCCTTCTCTATATGTCTGTCTGTCTCTCCTTCTCTATATGTCTGTCTGTCTGTCTGTCTCCTTTCTCTATATGTCTGTCTCTCCTTCTCTATATGTCTGTCTCTCCTCCTCTATATTTACATTTACATTTAAGTCATTTAGCAGACGCTCTTATCCAGAGCGATGTCTGCCTCTGCTTCTCTATATGTCTGTCTCTGACTCTATATGTCTGTCTGTCTGTCTCTCCTTCTCTATATGTCTGTCTGTTTGTCTCTCCTTCTCTATATGTCTGTCTGTCTGTCTCTCCTTCTCTATATGTCTGTCTCTCCTTCTCTATATGTCTGTCTCTCCTTCTCTATATGTCTATCTCTCCTTCTCTATATGTCTGTCTGTCTCTCCTTCTCTATATGTCTGTCTGTCTCTCCTTCTCTATATGTCTGTCTGTCTCTCCTTCTCTATATGTCTGTCTGTCTCTCCTTCTCTATATGTCTGTCTGTCTCTCCTTTTCTATATGTCTGTCTGTCTCTCCTTCTCTATATGTCTGTCTGTCTCTCCTTCTCTATATGTCTGTCTGTCTGTCTCTCCTTCTCTATATGTCTGTCTGTCTGTCTCTCCTTCTCTATATGTCTGTCTGTCTCTCCTTCTCTATATGTCTGTCTGTCTCTCCTTCTCTATATGTCTGTCTGTCTCTCCTTCTCTATATGTCTGTCTGTCTCTCCTTCTCTATATGTCTGTCTGTCTCTCCTTCTCTATATGTCTGTCTGTCTCTCCTTCTCTATATGTCTGTCTGTCTCTCCTTCTCTATATGTCTGTCTCTCCTTTTCTATGTCTCCTTCTCTATATGTCTGTGTCTGTCTCTCCTTTTCTATGTCTCCTTCTCTATATGTCTGTGTCTCCTTCTCTATATGTCTGTCTCTCCTTCTCTATATGTCTGTCTGTCTGTCTGTCTGTCTGTCTGTCTGTCTGTCTGTCTGTCTGTCTGTCTGTCTGTCTGTCTGTCTGTCTGTCTGTCTGTCTGTCTGTCTGTCTGTCTGTCTGTCTGTCTGTCTGTCTGTCTGTCTGTCTGTCTGTCTGTCTGTCTGTCTGTCTGTCTGTCTCATCTCTTTTGTCTCTATCTTTCTGTCTTTGTCCCAAACAGTTGGATTTCTGCCAAGACTGAATACCTGTTTAACAGAATAATTAGTGTCTCTCTGCAGGTGTACACTAGAAAACAAGGATTTTATTGTTATTATTCTCTCTCTCTCTCTTTTCTCTCTCTCTCTCTCTCTCTCTCTCTCTCTCTCTCTCTCTCTCTCTCTCTCTCTCTCTCTCTCTCTCTCTCTCTCTCTCCCCGCTCCACCCTCCCCCCCCCTCTCCCAATGTTATGTCCTGTTCTGTACTCTCACAGTAACATAATGGAGATGAAGACTCTAAAGTCCAGAGATAGAGTTACAGTAGAGGACTGTCAGTGAACTCTCTCACACACATATACACTTGGGCACGTGCCGTTTAAGCTCCCGAACGGCCAGCTTTTCAATGTACACATTGGCTTAATGATGATCATGGAACTAATCATCAGTTCTCTCTATTTCCATTCAAATGAAAAGAGAGATGGACCCAGATAATGAGAGATGGAGAGAGACGGAGGGAGATGGGGAGAGAGAGAGATGAGAGGGAGATGGAGAGGGAGATGGAGAGAGAGAGAGAGGAGGGAGATGGAGATGGAGAGAGATGGAGGGAGATGGAGATGGAGAGAGAGATGGAGAGAGATGGAGAGAGAGAGAGAGAGAGAGAGAGAGAGAGAGAGAGAGAGAGAGAGAGAGAGAGAGAGAGAGAGAGAGAGATGGAGAGACGGAGGGAGATGGAGAGAGAGATATGGAGGGAGAGATATGGAGGGAGATGGAGAGAGATGGAGAGAGAGAGATGGAGAGACAGATGGAGAGAGACGGAGGGAGATGGAGAGATGGAGAGGGAGAGATGGAGAGAGAGAGATGGAGAGAGAGATGGAGAGAGAGATGGAGAGAGACAGATGGAGAGAGACAGATGGAGAGAGACAGATGGAGAGAGACGGTGGGAGATGGAGCGAGATATGGAGAGAGATGGAGAGAGAGAGAGATGGAGAGAGAGATGGAGAGAGAGATAGAGAGAGAGATAGAGATGGAGAGAGATGGAGCCAGATATGAGTGATGGAGGGAGATGGAGTCGGAGAGAGATCCAGAGGGAGAGATGGTGGGAGATAGAGATGATCACAGGCATTAGATGGGGCTAAATTAGTTGTAGCTTCTCTCTCTCTCTCTCTCTCTCTCTCTCTCTCTCTCTCTCTCTCTCTCTCTCTCTCTCTCTCTCTCTCTCTCTCTCTCTCTCCTCTCTCTCTCTCTCTCTGTCCTCTCTCTCTCTCTCTGTCTGTCCTCTCTCTCTCTCCCTCTCCTCTCTCTCTGTCCTCTCTCTCTCTCTCTCTCTGTCTCTCTCTCTCTCTCTCTCTCTCTCTCTCTCTCTCTCTCTCTCTCTCTCTCTCTCTGTCCTCTCCTCTCTCTTTCTCTCTCTGTCCTCTCCTCTCTCTCTCTGTCCTCTCCTCTCTCTCTCTGTCCTCTCCTCTCTCTCCTCTCCTCTCTCTCTCTCTCTCTGTCCTCCCTCCACTGCAGCAACAACAAATGTGAGTAATAATGTGGATTATGATTCAAGGACATTTTTGTAGGATTTGATACATTTTTCATTTAGGGAAAATCAAGTGTGCCATATTAAAGGGAAAAGTACAAACTTTAGAGGCCTTTTAGGCCTTCTGTAGCTCAGTTGGTAGAGCATGGCGCTTGTAACGCCAGGGTAGTGGGTTCGATCCCTGGGACCACCCATACGTAGAATGTATGCACACATGACTGTAAGTCGCTTTGGATAAAAGCGTCTGCTAAATGGCATTTATTATTATTATTATTATTAAACCTCGAATACACTACAAGTTTTCATTCTCTGCTGTGCATGAAAATTCTCAGTGACAAAAGAGTGATCAAATGAAGATCCTACATATGTGGCCTGTGGGATGTTTCATTAACATATCATCAACTCTGATGAGAAATGCAATTAAAATGTCATTATGTTGTTGATATTTATGCAACCACCCAAAGGCAATACTGTCAACCTTGAAATGAGTTATTTCGGATTGATCGATTTCCAGAAAGGAAGAGTTTTAGTTATTGGTTGGTCTTGTTGGAGGGTAAAACGTCGGGAGACTATCTATGGTGTGTGTCTTTGTGTGTCTCTAGGTAAAGTGTTCATTGGCAATAAGAAGGAGATTGCAGAGAATAGAATTCCAGAACTCAACACTTATATGAAGGTAAGTCATACGGAGAATATACCCCGAGTGTAAACTATGATCCCCTATTGATGTCACCTGTTAAATCCACTTCAGTCAGTGTAGGTGAAGGGGAGGAGACGGGTTAAAGGTGAAGGGGAGGAGACGGGTTAAAGGTGAAGGGGAGGAGACGGGTTAAAGGTGAAGGGGAGGAGACGGGTTAAAGATGAAGGGGAGGAGACGGGTTAAAGGTGAAGGGGAGGAGACGGGTTAAAGGTGAAGGGGAGGAGACGGGTTAAAGGTGAAGGGGAGGAGACGGGTTAAAGAAGGATTTTTAAGCCTTGAGACAATTAAGACATGGATTGTGTATGTTTCTCATTCAGAGTGATTATGGGCAAGACAGAAGATTTAAGTGCCTTTGAACGGGGTACAATATTATGAGCCAGGCACACTGGTTTGTGTCAAGAACTGCAATGCTGCTGGGTTTTTTACAATCAACAGTTTCCCATGTGTATCAAGAATGGTCCACCACCCAAAGGACGTCCAGTCAACTTGACACAACTGTGGGAAGCATTTGGCAACATGCAACATGGGCCAGCATCCCCGTGGAACGCTTTCGACACCTTGTAGAGTCCATGTCCTGACGAACTGAGGCTGTTCTGAGGGCAAAAGGGGGCACAACTCAATATTAGGAAGGTGTTCTTAATGTTTTGTGCACTCAGTGTGTATTTGCTGTCTCTCTCTTTCTCTCATTCTCTCTCTATATGTCTCTCTCCTCTCCTCCTCTCCTCTCCTCTCCTCTCCTCTTCCCCTTCCTCTCCTCTCTCCTAGAGATTGCTGGGCCTGCCTACCTGGGTTCTATTGGATGACGACATCAGGATGTTTTTCTACCAGACTGAGTCAGACAGTCAGCACCAACCACGAGCCCTGCGTCGCCTCCGGCCCCCTACACGTAGGGTGTAAGCTATCATTTAGTTTTACCGCTCTAATTACGCTGGTAACCAGTTTATAACAGCAGTAAGGCACCTCAGGGGGTTTGTAGTATATGGGCTAAGGGCTGTATCCAGGCACTCCGTGTTGTGTCATGCTAAGAACAGCTTTTAGCCGTGGTATATTGGCCGTATACCACACCCCTTTGGGCCTTATTGCTTAAATATAATACCACAGTAATACTGTTTCAACGTGTCACTACTGCTGCTACTTCCTGTAACTCTGGGACTCTTTAGCAGTCAGCTACTACTCCCCCAAAACAACTTGCTCCCTCCATACTTCTTTTATAACGTTGACTCATTCAGAGTTCACTGCACCACAGTCTCACATGAATAGAACTCTTACTTCTTCCACTTCCTGGGCACCACCCGTGACTAAGACTGCTTGACCTCTGAACCGCCTTCACTTAGCCCTGTAACAGAGAGTTGTTGGCCACTGTAGTTTCCTCTAATGTTCACTTCTCTGATGTGTTGCTCGCTCTTGTCACGGGGTTGAGTCCCAAATGGCACCCTATTCCCTATATAGTGCACTACTTTTGACCAGGGCGCATAGTGCACTATTTAGGGAATAGGGTGCTGTTTGGGATGTTGTCAGAGTTCCCCGTTAGGAGATGTGGTAACTAAGGACATGTTATGTGCTAATTAGGGACTCTCTCAACAGGAAGTGATGTAAACTAGGACTCTCTCTATTTCCTCTTTGGACTGACCTCACTCACCGCAGGGTTTTTCACATTTTCTAAACGGTCATCTCTGACAGTACGATGAAATGTTAAAACTCCCTTTCTATTTCTCGCTCCCCCCCTCTCTCTCTCCCCTCTCCCCCTCTCCCCCTCTCCCTCTCCCCTCTCCCCCTCTCTCCCTCTCCCCTCTCTCTCTCTCTCTCTCCCCCCTCTCTCTCTCCCCCTCTCCCCCTCTATCTCTCTCCCCCTCTCTCTCTCTCCCCCTCTCTCTCTCTCTCCATCCCCCCCTCTCTCTCCCTCCCCCTCTCCCTCCCCCTCTCGCTCTCTCCCTCCCCCTCTCTCCCTCCCCCTCTCTCTCTCCCTCCCCCTCCCCCTCTCTCTCTCTCCCTCCCCCTTTCTCTCCCTCCCCCTCTCGCTCTCTCCCTCCGCCCCCTCTCTCTCTCTCCCTCCCCTCTCTCTCTCTCTCTCTCTCTCTCTCTCTCTCTCTCTCTCTCTCTCTCCTCTCCCCCCTTTCTCTCCCTCCCCCCTCTCGCTCTCTCCCTCCCCCTCTCGCTCTCTCCCTCCCCCTCTCGCTCTCTCCCTCCCCCTCCCCCCCTCTCTCTTTCTCTCCTCCCCCTCTCGCTCTCTCCCTCCCCCTCTCTCTCTCCCTCCCCCTCTCTCTCCCCTCCCCCTCTCCCCCTCTCTCTCCCTCCCCTCTCTCTCTCTCTCTCTCTCTCCTCTCCCCCTCTCTCCCCCTCTATCTCTCTCCCCCTCTCTCTCTCTCCCCCTCTCTCTCTCTCTCCCTCCCCCTCTCTCTCCCTCCCCCTCTCCCTCCCCCTCTCGCTCTCTCCCTCCCCTCTCTCCCTCCCCCTCTCTCTCTCCCTCCCCCTCCCCCTCTCTCTCTCTCCCTCCCCCCTTTCTCTCCCTCCCCCTCTCGCTCTCTCCCTCCCCCTCTCTCTCTCTCCCTCCCTCTCTCTCTCTCTCTCTCTCTCTCCCTCCCCCTTTCTCTCCCTCCCCCTCTCGCTCTCTCCCTCCCCCTCTCGCTCTCTCCCTCCCCCTCTCCCCCTCTCTCTTTCTCTCCCTCCCCCTCTCGCTCTCTCCCTCCCCCTCTCTCTCTCCCTCCCCCTCTCTCTCTCCCTCCCCCTCTCCCCCCTCTCTCTCCCTCCCCCTCTCTCTCTCTCTCTCTCTCTCTCCAGGAAGACAGTCAAAACCAACCAGACAGATGTCTTCTCCTCCCCCAGAGCTGAGGTAGGGATGCAGTACTTCTCTTTTTTCCTCTTAACCCTCTGTTTCGATCTATCTATCTATCTATCTATCTATCTATCTATCTATCTATCTATCTATCTATCTATCTATCCATCGAGCTGAGGTAGGCCTTACAGTACTGTAAAACTGTTGCTTTGGTTACGGTCTTCACGCTTACCCACACAACCCAAACACTGTCAGGATAACGCAACATGTTGCCATAACCACCACATAAACAAGCAACCATGTAACATTGTGATCAATGACAGTTAGCATGTTGTTTGAAGTAACCACAGTACAGGGTCATATGAAGGACAGCCCCTCCCCACACACAACACACAATCAGGTGGGAATTACACAAAACATTGTAGATATACATCAACATACACTACTGGTCCAAAGTTTTAGAACACCTACTCATTCAAGGGTTTTTCTTTATTTTTACTATTTTCTACCTTGTAGAATAATAGTGAAGACATGAAAACTATGAAATAACACATTGAATCATGTTGTAACCAAAAAAAGTGTTAAACAAATCAAAATATATTTTGAAATAGCCGACCCTTTGCCTTGATGACAGCTTTGCACACTCTTGGCATTCTCTCAACCAGCTTTATGAGGTAGTCACCTGGAATCCATTTCAATTAACATGTGTACCTTATTAAAAGTTCATTTGTGGAATTTCTTTGCTTCTTAATGCATTTGAGCCAATCACTGGTGTTGTGACAAGGTAGCCCAAATAAATGAGTAACAGACACATCTCAACATCAACTGTTCAGAGGAGACTGTGTGAATAAGACCTTCATTGTCAAATTGCTGCAAAGAAACCACTACTAAAGGACACAAATCATAAGAAGAGACTTGCTTGGACCAAGAAACACGAGCAACAGACATTAGATGGGTGTAAATGTGTCCTTTGGTCTGGAGTCTAAATTGGAGATTTTTGGTTCCAACCGCTGTGTCTTTGTGAGATGTGGTGTGGGTGAACGGATGATCTCTGCATGTGTATTTCCCACCGTAAAGCATGGAGGAGGTGGTGTTATGGTGTGGGGGTGAACGGATGATCTCTGCATGTGTATTTCCCACCGTAAAGCCTGGAGGAGGAGGTGTTATGGTGTGGGGGTGAACGGATGATCTCTGCATGTGTATTTCCCACCGTAAAGCCTGGAGGAGGAGGTGTTATGGTGTGGGGGTGAACGGATGATCTCTGCATGTGTATTTCCCACCGTAAAGCATGGAGGAGGTGGTGTTATGGTGTGGGGGTGCTTTGCTGGTAACACTGCCTGTGATTTATTTAGAATTCAAGCACACTTAACCAGCATGTTTACCACAGCATTCTGCAGCGATACGCCATCCCCATTTGATTTGGGTTTAGAGGGACTATCATTTGTTTTTCAACAGGACAATGACCCAACACACCTCCAGGTTGTGGAAGGGCTATTTTACCAAGAAGGAGAGTGATGGAGTTCTGCATCAGATAACCTGGCCTCCATAAATTCCCCGACCTCCAACAAATTGAGATGGTTTGGGATGAGTCAGAAAAGCCAACAAGTGCTCAGCATAAGTGGGAACTTGTTTAGAGTGTGTGTGTGTGAGGGTGGGGATAGGTTAGTGGGTGTGTTTGGGTGAACTTGTTGTGTGTGTGTGTGTGTGTGTGTGTGTGTGTGTGTGTGTGTGTGTGTGTGTGTGTGTGTGTGTGTGTGTGTGTGTGTGTGTGTGTGTGTGTGTGTGTGTGTGTGTGTGTGTGTGTGTGTGTGTGTGTGTGTGTGTGTGTGTGTGTGGGTGGGGATAGGTTAGTGAGTGTGTGTGTGTCTCGAGGACCTGGTCTAAAGTGGCCGTCAGTGGTCGTTTGAAATCCTTGCAGAGAAAATGGCTTTTAGCCTTTACACACAATCTCTGTTAGAAGAGTTAACCCCCCCCCACACACACACACACACACAGATTCCATAATGTCAGTAAAGACCGTTATGACAGTGGGAGGATGACTCTCTTCTGGACTGTAGGTTATATACAGCCGGGTCACACAAGATCCACTGCCAAATTAGACGTCCATCCAGGTTTAGCAGGACGGAAAGAAAAATCTGACTTCAAAATTGTCCACTAGGGGCAATGGTGAGCGCTATTATCATCAAGTTGTCTTGGGTTTTGCTATGGCGTTGTGGGCGGGGATGGCGGACGGGCGGCTCCGAGGGTCACGTGTTCAATCCGAGTGATAGGACCTTGTTTATTTATTTTAGTTTTAACCCCTTAACCCTTAACCTTTAACCCTATCCTTTAACCATTGGGAATTATTGCCTAAACTTAACTTTCAAAATTTGACATTTATGGACAAGGGTTTGGATGTCTACAGTAAGACTGTGAGAGCTTGTTGTTTAAATAAGGTGTGTGAGTGTGTGTCGTATCACTCAGTTTTAAAGCTTCACTAACCACAGTTAAAGGAGACCAGTACTTTAGCTTGGGACATGGTCTGACGTACTGCATCTCTCACACACATATTCTCTCCACTCCCCTCTGTCACACACACACACACACACACACACACACACACACACACACACACACACACACACACACACACACACACACACACACACACACACACACACACACACACACACACACACACACACACACACACACACACACACACACACACACACACACACACACACACACACACATTCTCCCCTCCCTCTCTGTCACACACACCTCATTCTCCCCTCCTCTCTCTGTCACACACAGTACAGAGAACCGTAAACTCACAGTCCTGTCTGCCCACACCATAGTTATTATAGTTTACCCATCCCTCTCAGCACTGCGCGTGTGTGTGGTTGAGTGCTTCAGACTGTTATCTGCGTTTGGTCATGTGAACTGAAGTGTCCATTAGATGTAATCTAAACTATGGTCAATGACCCGACGTGGGGATGGATGGCACTAATCACACATTTGACTTGTGTTGTCCAGTTTAGCGTTAGCGCTACAGGCAATGAGCCATAGGGATGCGCTAGCTAATGTTAGCGTTGTTACCCAGTCGAGGCGATGGGCCATAGGGATGCGCTAGCTAATGTTAGCGTTGTTACCCAGTCGAGGCGATGGGCCATAGGGATGCACTAGTAGCTAGCGTTAGCTATGCCAGTCGTAGTCAGAGTAAGAAGGTGAGAAAGTGGTGAGGTTTGTCTTTTGTCTTTGACAGTGCAAAAGATGACAGAGGGAGAGAGTTGTGTTCAGGTGTAGTCATGTCTGTGGCACAGTTTGGTTATTAACTATTTAAGTGTGGACGGGACAGTACACACACACACACACACACACACACACACACACACACACACACACACACACACACACACACACACACACACACACACACACACACACACACACACACACACACACACACACACACACACACACACACACACACACACACACACACACACACCAACCAGGTGCCCTCCTCCTCAAGGGCACCATTTATATCCTCCCATGATCCTTCACTTCACCCAAGCCAACCATGAAGTGGGTCATCCAATTAAAACAAAACAGAAAAACTCCCTCCCAATTGGCTAGCTGTGTTAAACGAGCTGAATGCATTCATTAAGTTATGGGTCGTTAAGAGTGTAATTGGAATGTGTGACTCCTCCCATTGGTGAGGTGACCCTAGGGCCATAGCTATATTGTTAGATCAGGTTTTAATCAGTCCCTCCTGTTCTCCATGTGTCTATATCTAGACTAGGTGCACTACTTTAGACCAGGGCCCATAAGGCAGGTCTATATGTGTCTATAGTTAGATTAGATGCACTACTTTAGACCAGGGCCCATAAGGCACCCTAGATCTCCATGACTCTATAGTTAGACCACTAGGTCTAGTCTGACACTATCCCCCTGGCCCCTTAACCCTAGAGCCATGACTCTATAGTTAGACCACTAGGTCTAGTCTGACACTATCCCCCTGTCTCCTTAACCCTAGAACCATGACTCTATAGTTAGACCACTAGGTCTAGTCTGACACTATCCCCCTGGCCCCTTAGGCAGGTCTATATGTGTCTATAGTTGGATTAGGTGCACTACTTTAGACCAGGGCCCATAAGGCAGGTCTATAAATCAAATAAAATCAAATCAATTTTTTTTTGTCACATACACATGGTTAGCAGATGTTAATGCGAGTGTAGCGAAATGCTTGTGCTTCTAGTTCCGACAATGCAGTGATAACCAACAAGTAATCTAACTAACAATTCCAAAACTACTGTCTTATACACAGTGTAAGGGGATAAGGAATATGTACATAAGGATATATGAATGAGTGTGTGTCTATATATGTGTCTATAGTTGGATTAGGTGCACTACTTTAGACCAGGGCCCATAAGGCAGGTCTATATGTGATACTCTGACAGTACTTTTGTCGACCCCCTAAAAATACTTCACAAGTTCAGGTCTCTGTCGTCCTCGACTCCGTCTGACCAGAAATACCAAGGGGGAAGGGGTGAGTGAGGTAGAGAAAGAGGGGGAAGGGGTGAGTGAGGTAGAGAGAGAGGGGGAAGGGGTGAGGGAGGGGGAAGGGGTGAGACAGAAAAGGGGAGCGGAAAAGATTAGAAAGAGAAGGGAAAGATGGAGAAAGAGTAGTGATATCAAATCAAATTTTATTTGTCACATACACATGGTTAGCAGATGTTAATGGTCACATACACATGGTTAGCAGATGTTAATGGTCTCATACACATGGTTAGCAGATGTTAATGGTCACATACACATGGTTAGCAGATGTTAATGGTCACATACACATGGTTAGCAGATGTTAATGGTCACATACACATGGTTAGCAGATGTTAATGGTCTCATACACATGGTTAGCAGATGTTAATGGTCACATACACATGGTTAGCAGATGTTAATTCACATACACATGGTCACATACACATGGTTAGCAGATGTTAATGGTCACATACACATGGTTAGCAGATGTTAATGGTCACATACACATGGTTAGCAGATGTTAATGGTCACATACACATGGTTAGCAGATGTTAATGGTCTCATACACATGGTTAGCAGATGTTAATGGTCACATACACATGGTTAGCAGATGTTAATGGTCACATACACATGGTTAGCAGATGTTAATGGTCACATACACATGGTTAGCAGATGTTAATGGTCACATACACATGGTTAGCAGATGTTAATGGTCACATACACATGGTTAGCAGATGTTAATGGTCACATACACATGGTTAGCAGATGTTAATGGTCACATGCAGATGTTAATGGTCACATACACATGGTTAGCAGATGTTAATGCGAGTGTAGTGAAATGCTTGTGCGTCTCGTTCCGACCATGCAGTAATATCTACCAAGCAATCTAACCTAACAATTTCACAACAACTACCTTATACACACAAGTGTAAAGGAATGAATAAGAATATGTACATATAAATATATGGATGAGTGATGGCTGAACGGCAAGATGCAGTAGATGGTATAGAATACAGTATATACATATGAGATGAGTAATGTAGGTTATTTAAACATATAAAGTGGCCTTGTTTAAAGTGGCTAGTGGTATATTTATTACATCAATTTTTCCATTATTAAAGTGGCTGGAGTTGAGTCAGTATGTTGGCAGCAGCCACTCTATGTTAGTGATGGCTGTTTAATAGTCTTTGAGATCGAAGCTGTTTTTCAGTCTCTCAGTCCCAGCTTTGATGCACCTGTACTGACCTCACCTTCTGGATGGTAGTGGTGTGAACAGGCAGTGGCTCGGGTGGTTGTTGTCCTTGATGATCTTTTTGTCCTTCCTGTGACATCGGGTGGTGTAGGTGTCCTGGAGGGCAGGGAGTTTGCCCCCGGTGATGTATTGTGCAGACCTCACTACCCTCTGGAGAGCCTTCCGGTTATGGGCAGAGCAGTTGTCGTTCCAGGCGGTGATACAGCCCCACAGGATGCTCTCGATTGTGCATCTGTAAAAGTTTGGGTGTTTTTGGTGACAAGCCTGTTGCGCTTTCTTCACCACGCTGTCTGTGTAGGTGGACCATTTCAGTTTGTCTGTGATGTGTACGCAGAGGAACTTCAAATTTTCCACCCTCTCCACTACTGTCCCGTCCATGTGGATAGGGGGCTGCTCCCACTGCTGTTTCCTGAAGTCCACGATCATCTCCTTAGTTTTGTTGTCATTGAGTGTGAGGTTATTTTCCTGACACCACACTCTGAGGGCCCTCACCTCCTCCCTGTAGGCCGTCTTGTTGTTGTTGGTAATCAAGCCTACCACTGTAGTGTTGTCTGCAAACTTGATGATTGAGTTGGAGGCGTGCATGGCCACGCAGTCATGGGTGAACAGGGAGTACAGGAGAGGGCTTAGAACGCACCCTTGTGGGGACCCACTGTTGAAGATCAGCGGGGTGGAGATGTTGTTACCTACCCTCACCATCTGGGGGCGGCCCATCAGAAAGTCCAGTACCCAGTTGCACAGGGCGGGGTCGAGACCCAGGGTTTCAAGAGTTTGGAGGTTACTATGGTGTTAAATGCTGAACTGTAGTCAATGAACAGCATTCTTACATAGGTATTCCTCTTGTCCAGATGGGTTAGGGCAGTGTGATGGCGATTGCGTCGTCTGTGGACCTATTTGGGCGGTAAGCAAATTGGAGTGGGTCTAGGGTGTCAGGTAAGGTGGAGGTGATATGGTCCTTGACTAGTCTCTCAAAGCACTTCATGATGACGGAAGTGAGTGCTATGGGGCGATAGTCATTTAGCTCAGTTACCTTAGCTTTCTAGGGAACAGGAACAATGGTGGCCCTCTTGAAGCATGTGGGAACAGCAAACTGGGATAAGGATTGATTGAATATGTCCGTAAACACACCAGCCAGCTGGTCTGCGCATGCTCGGAGGACTCAGCTGGGGATGCCGTCTGGGCCTGCAACCTTGCGAGGGTTAACACGTTTAAATGTTTTCCTCACATTGGCCGCGGTGAAGAAGAGCCCGCAGGTTTTGGTAGCGGGCCATGTCAGTGACACTGTATTGTCCTCAAAGCGAGCAAAGCAGTTGTTTAGTTTGTCTGGGAGCAAGACATTGTGGTCCGCGACGGGGCTGGTTTTTCTTTTGTAGTCCGTGATTGACTGTAGACTGTAGGATGGAGTGATAGAAAGAGAGCTGGAGAGAGAGAAAGGGAAACAACTAACGAGGGTGTGTTTGTGTGAGTGAGTGTGAGAGGGCACTAAGGAGATTCCTATCTCAACTTTTTCCATACCCTGTGTTTATTGGGAGAGAATGTTGCTTATCCAGCCAGGTTGTTCAAGATTGACTTTGAAGTTGGGCTTCTATCCATGTCCTGAGGACGTTGGGAAATGCCTTCAAAACGGGTCACTAGGGGAAACGAGCACTTGAGCATCAAGTCATCTCATGACTCTGGATCAGATGGGGAAAGGGGGATACCTAGTCAGTTGTCCAACTGAATGCCTTCAACTGAAATGTGTCTTCCTCATTTAACCCAACCCCTCTGAATCAGAAAGGTGCAGGGGGCTGCCTTAATCGACATCCACGTCTTCGGCTCCCAGTGGGTTAACTGCCTTGTTCAGGGGCAAAACGACAGATTTTTACCTTGTCAGCTCGGGATTCGATCCAGCAACCTTTTGGTTACTGGCCCAACGCTCTAACCACTGGAAGGTTGCGTGTTCAATCCCGGTGGGGGGGTTCTAACCCCATCCCAAACCTTAACCCTTACCGTAAACATTTAGAATGAGTGACTGAATTTAACCCTTACCTTAACCATTTAGAATGAGTGACTGAATTTAACCCTTACCTTAACCATTTAGAATGAGTGACTGAATTTAACCCTTACCTTAACCATTTAGAATGAGTGACTGAATTTAACCCTTACATTAACCATTTAGAATGAGTGACTGAATTTAACCCTTACCTTAACCATTTAGAATGAGTCACACACACAGCAACACAAACACTTTAAATGACATTAAGCCTTGCAGTAACTTTGACATCGTTAAACAATACATTTTTGGTGTACTGCATTCTAAACAGCAGGATCTGGGTAGTGTGTGTCTGAATTGTCTGCACAATCGTGTCAGTAACCATTCTCAGGGTCTGGGTGTACTGAATTTAAACACGCTGGGTACTGCACAATCGTGTCAGTGTGTGTTCTCAGGGTCTGGGTAGTGTGTGTGTGTGCACGCTGTTGTCTGCACAATCGTGTCAGTGTGTGTTCTCAGGGTCTGGGTAGTGTGTGTCTGCTGCACGCTGTTGTCTGCACAACGCGTGTCTGCAGTGTCAGTGTGTTCTCAGGGTCTGGGTAGTGTGTGTGTGTGCACGCTGTTGTCTGCACAATCGTGTCAGTGTGTGTTCTCAGGGTCTGGGTAGTGTGTGTCTGCACGCTGTTGTCTGCACAATCGTGTCAGTGTGTGTTCTCAGGGTCTGGGTAATCTGCTGCTGTAACATACTGCCTCAATTAAACTAGCCCTCACACGTACACACACACACACACACACACACACACACACACACACACACACACACACACACACACACACACACACACACACACACACACACACACACACACACACACACACACACACACACACACACACACACACACACACACACACACACACACACACACACACACACACACACTAGTGATTTGGCATGTCTCTAGGATCACTCAGATTATAATGAATTGGTGCACCAATTGTCAGGTTATCAGGCATCGCATACACTGATGTCCAAAAGTAAGGGGACACCTGCTCGTTGAACATCTCATTCCAAAATCATGGGCATTAATATGGAGATGGTCTCCCCTTTCCTATTACAGCAGCCTCCACTCTTCTGGGAAGGCTTTCCAATAGATGTTAGAACATTGCTGAGGGGACTTGCTTCCATTCAGCCAAAAGAGCATTAGTTCAGTCGGGCACTGATGTTGGGTGATTTAAGCATTTTTTGTATATAAAGTGTATGTACAGTACTCCAGGGTGCAAAACTGACCCAAGATCAGCATCTAAGGGAATGTTACCCTACACCAGGGTAGACAACCCTGTTCCTGGAGTGACACAGGTACTGCAGGATTGGGTTCCAACTAGGCACCACATCCTACAAACTGACCAACTGAGTTAAATGTAAAAACATGAAGGGCCTGTAGCACAACAAGGTGTCCCTGGGCTGCTCCAGATACCACTCACTGTACAACAGTAGCTATTATACTATACTACAGGGTTTATCTCACCCCCCCACACACACACATACACTGCTCCTCACACTCCCACTGCTTCAACATCTCTTAACACCCTCCCTCTCACTCTCTCACTCTCTCACTCTCTCACTCTCTCACTCACTCACTCACTCACTCACTCACTCACTCACTCACTCACTCACTCACTCACTCACTCACTCACTCACTCACTCACTCACTCCTCTCTTTCTCTCTCTACCTCTCTCTCTCTTCGCTTTCTCTCTCTTTTGCTTTCTCTCTCTTCTCTCGGTCTCTCGGTCTCTCGGTCTCTCTGTCTCTCTCTCTCTGTCTCTCTCTGTCTCTGTCTCTGTCTCTCTCTCTGTCTCTCTCTCTCTCTCTCTCTCTCTCTCTCTCTCTCTCTCTCTCTCTCTCTCTCTCTCTCTCTCTCTCTCTCTCTCTCTCTCTCTCTCTCTCCATCTCCATCTGTAGTTGTCCTCTTTGTCTTGATATCATCTGTCTCTCTGTCCTTCTCTCTCTCTCTTTGTCTTGTCTCTCTCTCTCTCTCTCTCTTCTCCATCTCCATCTGTAGTTGTCCTCTTTGTCTTGATATCATCTGTCTCTGTGTCCTTCACTCTCCTCCTGTTCACCTCTAATCCACCCCTTCAGCAATGTGCAATGTGTGTGTCCACATGCAGGCATGTGTGTGTGTCCTTCTTATCTGTAATAGGTTTGTTTATTACCTGTCCCCAGATGCCCTGTTAGCGCAGTACAGCAGTAATACTAATGTAGGAACACACACACACACACACCACACACCACACACCACACACACACACACACACACACACCACACACCACACACACACACACAAAATACATTAGTATTGTTAATGTAGGATGAAAGAGCTGAAGGTGTGGTCACTCTATGTTACTACCATCATTAAACAGGAGATGAACTACTCTTTATGTTACTACCATCATTAAACAGGTGATGAACTACTCTTTATGTTACTAACCATCATTAAACTACTCTTTATGTTACTACCATCATTAAACTACTCTTTGTTACTAACCATCATTAAACTACTCTTTATGTTACTAACATCATTAAACTACTCTTTATGTTACTACCATCATTAAACTACTCTTTATGTTACTACCATCATTAAACTACTCTTTGTGTTACTAAGCATCATTAAACTACTCTTTGTGTTACTAAGCATCATTAAACAGGTGATTAACTACTCTTTATGTTACTACCATCATTAAACTACTCTTTGTGTTACTAAGCATCATTAAACAGGTGATTAACTACTCTTTATGTTACTACCATCATTAAACTACTCTTTATGTTACTACCATTATTAAACTACTCTTTATGTTACTAAGCATCATTAAACAGGTGATTAACTACTCTTTATGTTACTAACCATCATTAAACAGGTGATGAACTACTCTTTATGTTACTAACCATCATTAAACTACTCTTTATGTTACTAACCATCATTAAACTACTCTTTATGTTACTAACCATCATTAAACTACTCTTTATGTTACTACCATCATTAAACTACTCTTTATGTTACTACCATCATTAAACAGGAGATTAACTACTCTTTATGTTACTAACCATCATTAAACTACTCTTTATGTTACTACCATCATTAAACAGGTGATTAACTACTCTTTATGGTACTATCATCATTAAACAGGTGATTAACTACTCTTTATGTTACTACCATCATTAAACTACTCTTTGTGTTACTAAGCATCATTAAACAGGTGTTTAACTACTCTTTATGTTACTACCATCATTAAACTACTCTTTGTGTTACTAAGCATCATTAAACAGGTGTTTAACTACTCTTTATGTTACTAACCATCATTAAACTACTCTTTATGTTACTAACCATCATTAAACTACTCTTTATGTTACTAACCATCATTAAACTACTCTTTATGTTACTAACCATCATTAAACTACTCTTTATGTTACTAACCATCATTAAACTACTCTTTATGTTACTAACCATCATTAAACTACTCTTTATGTTACTACCATCATTAAACAGGTGATTAACTACTCTTTATGGTACTATCATCATTAAACAGGTGATTAACTACTCTTTATGTTACTACCATCATTAAACTACTCTTTGTGTTACTAAGCATCATTAAACAGGTGTTTAACTACTCTTTATGTTACTACCATCATTAAACAGGTGATTAACTACTCTTTATGTTACTACCATCATTAAACTACTCTTTATGTTACTACCATCATTAAACAGGTGATTAACTACTCTTTATGTTACTACCATCATTAAACTACTCTTTATGTTACTACCATCATTAAACAGGTGATTAACTACTCTTTATGTTACTACCATCATTAAACAGGTGATTAACTACTCTTTATGTTACTACCATCATTAAACAGGTGTTTAACTACTCTTTATGTTACTACCATCATTAAACTACTCTTTATGTTACTACCATCATTAAACAGGTGATTAACTACTCTTTATGTTACTACCATCATTAAACAGGTGATTAACTACTCTTTATGTTACTACCATCATTAAACAGGTGATTAACTACTCTTTATGTTACTACCATCATTAAACAGGTGATTAACTACTCTTTATGTTACTACCATCATTAAACTACTCTTTATGTTACTACCATCATTAAACAGGTGATTAACTACTCTTTATGTTACTACCATCATTAAACAGGTGATTAACTACTCTTTATGTTACTACCATCATTAAACAGGTGATTAACTACTCTTTATGTTACTACCATCATTAAACAGGTGATTAACTACTCTTTATGTTACTACCATCATTAAACTACTCTTTATGTTACTACCATCATTAAACTACTCTTTATGTTACTACCATCATTAAACAGGTGATTAACTACTCTTTATGTTACTACCATCATTAAACTACTCTTTATGTTACTACCATCATTAAACAGGTGATTAACTACTCTTTATGTTACTACCATCATTAAACAGGTGATTAACTACTCTTTATGTTACTACCATCATTAAACAGGTGATTAACTACTCTTTATGTTACTACCATCATTAAACAGGTGATTAACTACTCTTTATGTTACTACCATCATTAAACAGGTGATTAACTACTCTTTATGTTACTACCATCATTAAACAGGTGATTAACTACTCTTTATGTTACTACCATCATTAAACAGGTGATTAACTACTCTTTATGTTACTACCATCATTAAACAGGTGATTAACTACTCTTTATGTTACTACCATCATTAAACAGGTGATTAACTACTCTTTATGTTACTACCATCATTAAACTACTCTTTATGTTACTACCATCATTAAACAGGTGATTAACTACTCTTTATGTTACTACCATCATTAAACAGGTGATTAACTACTCTTTATGTTACTACCATCATTAAACTACTCTTTATGTTACTACCATCATTAAACTACTCTTTATGTTACTACCATCATTAAACTACTCTTTATGTTACTACCATCATTAAACAGGTGATTAACTACTCTTTATGTTACTACCATCATTAAACAGGTGATTAACTACTCTTTATGTTACTACCATCATTAAACTACTCTTTATGTTACTACCATCATTAAACAGGTGATTAACTACTCTTTATGTTACTACCATCATTAAACAGGTGATTAACTACTCTTTATGTTACTACCATCATTAAACTACTCTTTATGTTACTACCATCATTAAACAGGTGATTAACTACTCTTTATGTTACTACCATCATTAAACAGGTGATTAACTACTCTTTATGTTACTACCATCATTAAACAGGTGATTAACTACTCTTTATGTTACTACCATCATTAAACTACTCTTTATGTTACTACCATCATTAAACAGGTGATTAACTACTCTTTATGTTACTACCATCATTAAACAGGTGATTAACTACTCTTTATGTTACTACCATCATTAAACAGGTGATTAACTACTCTTTATGTTACTACCATCATTAAACAGGTGATTAACTACTCTTTATGTTACTACCATCATTAAACAGGTGATTAACTACTCTTTATGTTACTACCATCATTAAACAGGTGATTAACTACTCTTTATGTTACTACCATCATTAAACAGGTGATTAACTACTCTTTATGTTACTACCATCATTAAACAGGTGATTAACTACTCTTTATGTTACTACCATCATTAAACAGGTGATTAACTACTCTTTATGTTACTACCATCATTAAACAGGTGATTAACTACTCTTTATGTTACTACCATCATTAAACAGGTGTTTAACTACTCTTTATGTTACTACCATCATTAAACAGGTGTTTAACTACTCTTTATGTTACTACCATCATTAAACAGGTGATTAACTACTCTTTATGTTACTACCATCATTAAACAGGTGATTAACTACTCTTTATGTTACTACCATCATTAAACAGGTGATTAACTACTCTTTATGTTACTACCATCATTAAACTACTCTTTATGTTACTACCATCATTAAACTAGGTTTATTAACCATCATTAAACATTGATTAACTACTCTTTATGTTACTACCATCATTAAACAGGTGATTAACTACTCTTTATGTTACTACCATCATTAAACTACTCTTTATGTTACTACCATCATTAAACAGGTGATTAACTACTCTTTATGTTACTACCATCATTAAACAGGTGATTAACTACTCTTTATGTTACTACCATCATTAAACTACTCTTTATGTTACTACCATCATTAAACAGGTGATTAACTACTCTTTATGTTACTACCATCGTTAAACAGGTGATTAACTACTCTTTATGTTACTACCATCATTAAACAGGTGATTAACTACTCTTTATGTTACTACCATCATTAAACTACTCTTTATGTTACTACCATCATTAAACAGGTGATTAACTACTCTTTATGTTACTACCATCGTTAAACAGGTGATTAACTACTCTTTATGTTACTACCATCATTAAACAGGTGATTAACTACTCTTTATGTTACTACCATCATTAAACTACTCTTTATGTTACTAAATCAAATCAAATCAAATTTTATTTGTCACATACACATGGTTAGCAGATGTTAATGCCATCATGTAAACATGATTAACTGCTTCTAGTTACTACAATGCAGTGATAACCAACAAGTAATCTAACTAACAATTCCAAAACTACTGTCTTATACACAGTGTAAGGGGATAAGGAACATGTACATATTAGGATATATGAATGAGTGATGGTACAGAGCAGCATACAGTAGATGGTATCGAGTACAGTATATTAAACATATGAGATGAGTGTGTAGACAAAGTAAACAAAGTGGCATCATTAAACAGGCTAGTGATACATGTGTTACATAAGGATGCAGTCGATGTTACTACCATCAGTATATACATATGTATATGAGATGAATAATGTAGGGTAAGTAACATTATATAAAGCATTGTTTAAAGTGGCTAGTGATATATTTACATCAATTCCCATTATTAAAATGGCTGGAGTTGGGTCAGTGTCAATGACAGTGTGTTGGCAGCAGCCACTCAATGTTAGTGGTGGCTATTTAACAGTCTGATGGCCTTGAGATTAAACTGTTTTTCAGTCTCTCGGTCCCAGCTTTGATGCACCTGTAAACTGACCTCGCCTTTGGATGATAGCGGGGTGAACAGGCAGTGGTTCGGGTGGTTGATGTCCTTGATGATCTTTATGGCCTTCCTGTAACAACGGGTGGTGTAGGTGTCCTGGAGGGCAGGTAGTTTGCCCCCGGTGATTAACTACTGTGCAGTCCTCACTACCCTCTGGAGAGCCTTACGGTTGAGGGCAGAGCATTAAACCGATACCAGGCGGTGATACTAGCCATCATTAAACAGGATTAACTCTCGATTGTGCATCTGTAGAAGTTTGTGAGTGCTTTTGGTGACAAGCCATTTCTTCAGCCTCCTGAGGTTGAATCAGGCGTTAAACTGCGCCTTCTTCACGATCATTAAACTGTCAGTGTGAGTGGACCAATTCAGTTTGTCTGTGATGTGTATGCCATCATTAAAAGGTGATTAACTACCCTCTCCACTACTACTGTTCCATCGATGTGGATATTAAACAGGTGTTAACCTCTGCTGTTTCCTGATTCCACAATCATCTCCTTAGTTTTGTTGAACGTTGAGTGTGAGGTTATTTTCCTGACACCACACTCCAAGGGCCCTCACCTCCTCCCTGTAAACAGCCGATTAACTACTCTTTATTGGTAATCATTAAACTACCACTGTTTGTGTTACCCATCAAAACTTGATGATTGAGTTGGAGGCGTTATGTTACTACGCATTCGTGATTAACAGGGAGTACAGGAGAGGGCTCAGAACGCACCCTTAAACAGGGCCCCGTGTTGAGGATCAGCGGGAGGAGATGTTGTATGCCTACTACCATCATTAAACAGGTGATTAACTACTCAGGAAGTCCAGTACCCATTAAACAGGTCGAGACCCAGGGTTCGAGCTTTATGTTACTAGCATTGGAGGGTACTATGGTGTTGAATGCATTAAACGAGCTGTAGTCGATGAACAGCATTCTCACATATGTATTCCTCTTGTCCAGGTGGGTTAGGCATGTTACTACCATCATGTGCAGTGTGGTTGAGATTGCATCGTCTGTGGACCTATTTTATGTTAGCAAATTGGAGTGGGTCTAGGGTGTCAGGTAGGGTGGAGGTGATATGGTCCTTGACTAGTCTCTCAAAGCACTTCATGATGACGGATTAACTACTCGGTATGTTACTACCATCATTAAACTTTAACTACTTTCTTGGGAACAGGAACAATGGTGGCCCTCTTGAAGCATGTTAAACAGCAGACTGGTATTAGGGATTGATTAAATATGTCCGTAAACACACCGGCCAGCTGGTAAATGCTCGGAGGTGATTAACTACTGCAGCCTTGCGAGGGTTAACACGTTTAAATGTCTTAATCTACCTTTATGCTGCATCATTAAACAGGAGATTAACTGCATGTTTCCATCATTAAACAGGTGTTAACTGGCACTGTATTGTCCTCATTAAACGGGCAAAAAGTTATTTAGTCTGCCTGGGAGCAAGACATCCTGGTCCGTGACTAAACTGGGCTGGATTTCATCTTTAAACCGTGATTGACTGTAGACCCTGCCACATGCCTCTTGTGTCTGAGCCATTGATTAAACAGATTCCACTTTGTCTCTGTTACTGACGCTTAGCTTGTTTGATAGCCTTACGGAGGGATTAACTGCACTGTTTGTATTCAGTCATGTTGCCAGACACCTTGCCCTGATTAAACAGTGGTTCGAGTTACGCGAATGCTGCCATCAATCCACGGTTTCTGGTTAGGGAATGTTTTTATCGTTGCTATGGGAAACATCTTTATGACTACCATCGTTAATGAACTCTCTTTATGCACACCGAATCAGCGTATTAACTACTCTTTATGTCAATATTCCCATCTGTTACCATCATTAAACAGAAACATGTCCCAGTCCACGTGATGGAAGCAGTCTTGGAGTGTAGAGTCAGCATTAAACAGGTGATTAACTGACCAGCGTTACTACCATCATTAAACAGGTGATTAACTACTCTTTATGTTACTACCATCATTAAACAGGTGATTAACTACTCTTTATTAACTCTTTATGTTACTACCATCATTAAACTACTCTTTATGTTACTACCATCATTAAACAGGTGATTAACTACTCTTTATGTTACTACCATCATTAAACAGGTGATTAACTACTCTTTATGTTACTACCATCATTAAACAGGTGATTAACTACTCTTTATGTTACTACCATCATTAAACAGGTGATTAACTACTCTTTATGTTACTACCATCATTAAACAGGTGATTAACTACTCTTTATGTTACTACCATCATTAAACAGGTGATTAACTACTCTTTATGTTACTACCATCATTAAACAGGTGATTAACTACTCTTTATGTTACTACCATCATTAAACAGGTGATTAACTACTCTTTATGTTACTACCATCATTAAACTACTAACTTTATGTTACTACCATCATTAAACAGGTGATTAACTACTCTTTATGTTACTACCATCATTAAACAGGTGATTAACTACTCTTTATGTTACTACCATCATTAAACTACTCTTTTATGTTACTACCATCATTAAACTACTCTTTATGTTACTACCATCATTAAACTACTCTTTATGTTACTACCATCATTAAACAGGTGATTAACTACTCTTTATGTTACTACCATCATTAAACAGGTGATTAACTACTCTTTATGTTACTACCATCATTAAACTATTAACTCTTTTATGTTACTACCATCATTAAACAGGTGATTAACTACTCTTTATGTTACTACCATCATTAAACAGGTGATTAACTACTCTTTATGTTACTACCATCATTAAACAGGTGATTAACTACTCTTTATGTTACTACCATCATTAAACAGGTGATTAACTACTCTTTATGTTACTACCATCATTAAACTATTAACTCTTTATGTTACTACCATCATTAAACAGGTGATTAACTACTCTTTATGTTACTACCATCATTAAACAGGTGATTAACTACTCTTTATGTTACTACCATCATTAAACTGATTAACTCTTTTATGTTACTACCATCATTAAACAGGTGATTAACTACTCTTTATGTTACTACCATCATTAAACAGGTGATTAACTACTCTTTATGTTACTACCATCATTAAACAGGTGATTAACTACTTTTTATGTTACTACCATCATTAAACAGGTGATTAACTACTCTTTATGTTACTACCATCATTAAACAGGTGATTAACTACTCTTTATGTTACTACCATCATTAAACAGGTGATTAACTACTCTTTATGTTACTACCATCATTAAACAGGTGATTAACTACTTTATGTTACTACCATCATTAAACAGGTGATTAACTACTCTTTATGTTACTACCATCATTAAACAGGTGATTAACTACTCTTTATGTTACTACCATCATTAAACAGGTGATTAACTACTCTTTATGTTACTACCATCATTAAACAGGTACTACTTTTATGTTACTACCATCATTAAACAGGTGATTAACTACTCTTTATGTTACTACCATCATTAAACAGGTGATTAACTACTCTTTATGTTACTACCATCATTAAACTTAACTACTTTTATGTTACTACCATCATTAAACAGGTGATTAACTACTCTTTATGTTACTACCATCATTAAACAGGTGATTAACTACTCTTTATGTTACTACCATCATTAAACAGGTGATTAACTACTCTTTATGTTACTACCATCATTAAACTACTCTTTATGTTACTACCATCATTAAACAGGTGATTAACTACTCTTTATGTTACTACCATCATTAAACAGGTGATTAACTACTCTTTATGTTACTACCATCATTAAACAGGTGATTAACTACTCTTTATGTTACTACCATCATTAAACTATTAACTACTTTTATGTTACTACCATCATTAAACAGGTGATTAACTACTCTTTATGTTACTACCATCATTAAACAGGTGATTAACTACTCTTTATGTTACTACCATCATTAAACTATTAACTTTATGTTACTACCATCATTAAACAGGTGATTAACTACTCTTTATGTTACTACCATCATTAAACAGGTGATTAACTACTCTTTATGTTACTACCATCATTAAACAGGTGATTAACTACTCTTTATGTTACTACCATCATTAAACTAACTCTTTATGTTACTACCATCATTAAACAGGTGATTAACTACTCTTTATGTTACTACCATCATTAAACAGGTGATTAACTACTCTTTATGTTACTACCATCATTAAACAGGTGATTAACTACTCTTTATGTTACTACCATCATTAAACTACTCTTTATGTTACTACCATCATTAAACAGGTGATTAACTACTCTTTATGTTACTACCATCATTAAACAGGTGATTAACTACTCTTTATGTTACTACCATCATTAAACAGGTGATTAACTACTCTTTATGTTACTACCATCATTAAACAGGTGATTAACTACTCTTTATGTTACTACCATCATTAAACAGGTGATTAACTACTCTTTATGTTACTACCATCATTAAACAGGTGATTAACTACTCTTTATGTTACTACCATCATTAAACAGGTGATTAACTACTCTTTATGTTACTACCATCATTAAACAGGTGATTAACTACTCTTTATGTTACTACCATCATTAATGATTAACAGGTGATTAACTACTCTTTATGTTACTACCATCATTAAACAGGTGATTAACTACTCTTTATGTTACTACCATCATTAAACAGGTGATTAACTACTCTTTATGTTACTACCATCATTAAACAGGTGATTAACTACTCTTTATGTTACTACCATCATTAAACAGGTGATTAACTACTCTTTATGTTACTACCATCATTAAACAGGTGATTAACTACTTTTATGTTACTACCATCATTAAACAGGTGATTAACTACTCTTTATGTTACTACCATCATTAAACAGGTGATTAACTACTCTTTATGTTACTACCATCATTAAACAGGTGATTAACTACTTTTATGTTACTACCATCATTAAACAGGTGATTAACTACTCTTTATGTTACTACCATCATTAAACATTAACTACTGATTTAAACTGATTAACTACTCTTTATGTTACTACCATCATTAAACAGGTGATTAACTTTTTATGTTACTACCATCATTAAACAGGTGATTAACTACTCTTTATGTTACTACCATCATTAAACAGGTGATTAACTACTCTTTATGTTACTACCATCATTAAACAGGTGATTAACTACTCTTTATGTTACTACCATCATTAAACTGATTAACTACTCTTTATGTTACTACCATCATTAAACAGGTGATTAACTACTCTTTATGTTACTACCATCATTAAACAGGTGATTAACTACTCTTTATGTTACTACCATCATTAAACAGGTGATTAACTACTCTTTATGTTACTACCATCATTAAACTACTACTTTATGTTACTACCATCATTAAACAGGTGATTAACTACTCTTTATGTTACTACCATCATTAAACAGGTGATTAACTACTCTTTATGTTACTACCATCATTAAACAGGTGATTAACTACTTTTATGTTACTACCATCATTAAACAGGTGATTAACTACTCTTTATGTTACTACCATCATTAAACAGGTGATTAACTACTCTTTATGTTACTACCATCATTAAACAGGTGATTAACTACTCTTTATGTTACTACCATCATTAAACAGGTGATTAACTACTCTTTATGTTACTACCATCATTAAACAGGTGATTAACTACTCTTTATGTTACTACCATCATTAAACAGGTGATTAACTACTCTTTATGTTACTACCATCATTAAACAGGTGATTAACTATTAACTACTCTTTATGTTACTACCATCATTAAACAGGTGATTAACTACTCTTTATGTTACTACCATCATTAAACTGATTAACTCTTTATGTTACTACCATCATTAAACAGGTGATTAACTACTCTTTATGTTACTACCATCATTAAACAGGTGATTAACTACTCTTTATGTTACTACCATCATTAAACTATTAACTACTTTTATGTTACTACCATCATTAAACAGGTGATTAACTACTTTTATGTTACTACCATCATTAAACAGGTGATTAACTACTTTTTATGTTACTACCATCATTAAACAGGTGATTAACTACTCTTTATGTTACTACCATCATTAAACAGGTGATTAACTACTCTTTATGTTACTACCATCATTAAACAGGTGATTAACTACTTTTATGTTACTACCATCATTAAACAGGTGATTAACTACTCTTTATGTTACTACCATCATTAAACAGGTGATTAACTACTCTTTATGTTACTACCATCATTAAACAGGTGATTAACTACTCTTTATGTTACTACCATCATTAAACAGGTGATTAACTACTCTTTATGTTACTACCATCATTAAACAGGTGATTAACTACTCTTTATGTTACTACCATCATTAAACAGGTGATTAACTACTTTTATGTTACTACCATCATTAAACAGGTGATTAACTACTCTTTATGTTACTACCATCATTAAACTATTAACTCTTTTATGTTACTACCATCATTAAACAGGTGATTAACTACTCTTTATGTTACTACCATCATTAAACAGGTGATTAACTACTCTTTATGTTACTACCATCATTAAACATTAAACAGGTGATTAACTACTCTTTATGTTACTACCATCATTAAACAGGTGATTAACTACTCTTTATGTTACTACCATCATTAAACTGATTAACTCTTTATGTTACTACCATCATTAAACAGGTGATTAACTACTCTTTATGTTACTACCATCATTAAACAGGTGATTAACTACTCTTTATGTTACTACCATCATTAAACTATTAACTCTTTATGTTACTACCATCATTAAACAGGTGATTAACTACTCTTTATGTTACTACCATCATTAAACAGGTGATTAACTACTCTTTATGTTACTACCATCATTAAACAGGTGATTAACTTTTTATGTTACTACCATCATTAAACAGGTGATTAACTACTCTTTATGTTACTACCATCATTAAACAGGTGATTAACTACTCTTTATGTTACTACCATCATTAAACAGGTGATTAACTACTCTTTATGTTACTACCATCATTAAACTGATTAACTACTTTTATGTTACTACCATCATTAAACAGGTGATTAACTACTCTTTATGTTACTACCATCATTAAACAGGTGATTAACTACTCTTTATGTTACTACCATCATTAAACTAGGTGATTAACTACCATCATGTTAAACATCATTAAACTACTCTTTATGTTACTACCATCATTAAACAGGTGATTAACTACTCTTTATGTTACTACCATCATTAAACAGGTGATTAACTACTCTTTATGTTACTACCATCATTAAACTACTCTTTATGTTACTACCATCATTAAACAGGTGATTAACTACTCTTTATGTTACTACCATCATTAAACAGGTGATTAACTACTCTTTATGTTACTACCATCATTAAACAGGTGATTAACTACTCTTTATGTTACTACCATCATTAAACTACTCTTTATGTTACTACCATCATTAAACAGGTGATTAACTACTCTTTATGTTACTACCATCATTAAACAGGTGATTAACTACTCTTTATGTTACTACCATCATTAAACAGGTGATTAACTACTCTTTATGTTACTACCATCATTAAACTGATTAACTACTCTTTATGTTACTACCATCATTAAACAGGTGATTAACTACTCTTTATGTTACTACCATCATTAAACAGGTGATTAACTACTCTTTATGTTACTACCATCATTAAACAGGTGATTAACTACTCTTTATGTTACTACCATCATTAAAAACAGGTGATTAACTACTCTTTATGTTACTACCATCATTAAACAGGTGATTAACTACTCTTTATGTTACTACCATCATTAAACAGGTGATTAACTACTCTTTATGTTACTACCATCATTAAACAGGTGATTAACTACTCTTTATGTTACTACCATCATTAAACAGGTGATTAACTACTCTTTATGTTACTACCATCATTAAACAGGTGATTAACTACTCTTTATGTTACTACCATCATTAAACAGGTGATTAACTACTCTTTATGTTACTACCATCATTAAACAGGTGATTAACTACTCTTTATGTTACTACCATCATTAAACAGGTGATTAACTACTCTTTATGTTACTACCATCATTAAACAGGTGATTAACTACTCTTTATGTTACTACCATCATTAAACAGGTGATTAACTACTCTTTATGTTACTACCATCATTAAACAGGTGATTAACTACTCTTTATGTTACTACCATCATTAAACAGGTGATTAACTACTCTTTATGTTACTACCATCATTAAACAGGTGATTAACTACTCTTTATGTTACTACCATCATTAAACAGGTGATTAACTACTCTTTATGTTACTACCATCATTAAACAGGTGATTAACTACTCTTTATGTTACTACCATCATTAAACAGGTGATTAACTACTCTTTATGTTACTACCATCATTAAACAGGTGATTAACTACTCTTTATGTTACTACCATCATTAAACAGGTGATTAACTACTCTTTATGTTACTACCATCATTAAACAGGTGATTAACTACTCTTTATGTTACTACCATCATTAAACAGGTGATTAACTACTCTTTAATACCTGGCAGTTGTGCGGACGAAAAGCTTCTTACCATATTGTTTCTCATTAGTGTCAGGATTTGGCCAGGGTTGTTCTGGTTTTTGGTCACTAGATGCCCCCATTGTGCCTTTTGACCTTTTGTTTTCCCTTGATCCCCATTATTATTAGCACCTGTGCCTCATTTCCCCTGATTGTATTTAAACCCTTTGTTTTCCTCAGTTCTGTGCTCTGTGTTTGTATGTTAGCACCCAGCCCTAGTACTCTGTGAACTCTTGTTGATCCCGGTGGACTCTCTTGTGGAATTCTGTTTTTTTTGTTCTTGTTTGTTTGTTTTTGATTATCTTTTGAGGCTTTTTGTGCTTTACCTTCCACCTTGTGGATTTACCTTTTTGTCTTGGAGGATTACCTTTGTTCTTGTGGAATTCCACAAGAACAAAGGTAATCCTCCAAGAAGCCACATTATAAAATACACTACCATGACTCAGCTCAAAGCCACACTATAAAATACACTATCATGACTCAGCTCAAAGCCACACTATAAAATACACTATCATGACTCAGCTCAAAGCCACACTATAAAATACACTATCATGACTCAGCTCAAAGCCACACTATAAAATACACTACCATGACTCAGCTCAAAGCCACACTATAAAATACACTATATCATGACTCAGCTCAAAGCCACACTATAAAATACACTATCATGACTCAGCTCAAAGCCACACTATAAAATACATTATCATGACTCAGCTCAAAGCCACACTATAAAATACACTATCATGACTCAGCTCAAAGCCACACTATAAAATACACTATCATGACTCAGCTCAAAGCCACACTATAAAATACACTATCACGACTCAGCTCAAAGCCACACTATAAAATACACTATCATGACTCCGCTCAAAGCCACACTATAAAATACACTATCATGACTCAGCTCAAAGCCACACTATAAAATACACTATCATGACTCAGCTCAAAGCCACACTATAAAATACACTATCATGACTCAGCTCAAAGCCACACTATAAAATACACTATCACGACTTGCTTTTAATCCTTTAAAGTATGTTCTCTTTTTATCTCTTTTTCCACATTCTCTCAATCACAGTTTTCTAGTTTTTATACTTGTCTGCTTTTACGAACCCCCTGCATATCTCCTCTCCCATCCACCCACACACACACACACACGCACGCACTCACACACGCACTCACACATGTACTCACACTTGCCCACTCGCTAAGCGCTCAGCTCTCTCTCGTCTCTCTTAGCTGTGTGCCTGTCCGATCCCACGCGTTGTGCAGCATTAGGAGTAGGAGTGTTGTCGAGTGATTTCCTGCACTGTGAAGATCTGCTCTAGTCACAAACAAAACCACTTATGGTCCGTTTCATCCCTTCAGAGCCCGTCTCCCTGACTCACACCAGTGTCCTGTTCTCTCTGTCTCTGTACTCCTTCAGGGATCCCTCTTTCTTTCTCTCATCTCTCGCTCCTGGCACTTGTTCCCTCTTGTCTTCTGCTGATTGCTGTCCCGTTCTCTCTCTCTCTCTCTCTCTCTCACTCTCACTCTCACTCTCACTCACTTCATCAGACAAGTAAAATGAGTCACTCTTACCTGTTCGGTTTCTCAGTCTTCTCTCTGTGTCTGTCTCTCTTTCTCTCCCTTTCTCTCGGTTGATCCTGGTCCGCTGCCTGCTGCGGGCGTGTTTGTGTTCTCCTCCGTGTGTGTGTGTGTGTTCTCCTCCGTGTGTGTGTGTGTGGTTCCCAGGTGGTCTTCGACTTCAGTGGGAGCGGACGACTGGAGCTGAGTATGAAAGCTGGAGAGGTGATCTTTCTTCTGAGGAGAGTTAACACAGACTGGCTGGAGGTGAGCTGCAGGCAAGAGATGGAGGGATGGGAGGGTGGGAGGAATAGAGTGGGGGGATGGAGAGGGAGGAGGGATGGAGAAGGAGAGGGAGGGATGGATGGAGGAGAGGTAGGGAGGAATAGAGTGGAGGGATGGGAGGGTGGGAGGAATAGAGTGGAGGGATGGAGGAGGAGAGGGAGGGATGGGGGAGAGGGAGGGAGGAATAGAGTGGAGGGATGGAGATGGAGGGAGGGAGGAGGAGGAGGAGGAGGAGGGAGGGAGGGAGGGAGGGATGGATGGATGGAGGAGGTGGAAGGGATGGAGGAGAGGGAGGGATGGATGGATGGATGGATGGAGGTGGAAGGGATGGAGGAGAGGGAGGGAGGGAAGAGAGGGAGGGAGGGATAGAGGAGAAGGAAGAGATGGAGGGAGGGAGGGAGGAATAGTGGAGGAATAGAGTGGAGGTATGGAGAGGGAGGAATGGAGGAGGAGAGGGAGTGATGAGGGAGGGAGGAGGAGGAGGAGAGGGAGGGAGGGATGGATGGAGGAGGAGGAGGAGGAGGAGAGGGGGGGGATGGATAGAGGAGGAGGAGGAGAGGGGGGATGGATAGAGGAGGAGGAGGAGAGGGAGGGATGGATGGAGGAGGTGGAAGAGATGGAGGGAAGAGAGGGAGGGAGGGATAGAGGAGGAGGAGGAGAGGGAGGGAGGGATGGATGGAGGATGTGGAAGAGATGGAGGAGGAGAGGGAGGAGGAGAGGGAGGGATGGATGGAGGAGAGGGAGGGAGGGATGGAGGAGGGAGAAATGGAAGAGGAGAGGAGTGAATAGAGGGGAGGGATGAGGAGGAACGGTGGGAGGAGAGAGATGTGGAGTGAGGAGAAGGGAGGGAGGGAGATGGATGGGCACTGGGAGGGAGGGAGAGAAGAGAATGAGTGAGAAAGAGGGTGGCGAGAGAGAGGGAGGGTGGCGAGAGGGAGGGAGGGTGGATAGAGAGAGAGAGAGAGAGACTAGAGTTAATGAGAAAGAGGGTGGATAGAGAGAGAGAGACTAGAGAGTTAATGAGAAAGAGGGTGGATAGAGAAAGAGAGAGAGACTAGAGTTAATGAGAAAGAGGGTGGATAGAGAGATAGAGAGAGACTAGAGAGTTAATGAGAAAGAGGGTGGATAGAGAGAGAGAGAGAGACTAGAGTTAATGAGAAAGAGGGTGGATAGAGAGAGAGAGAGACTAGAGAGTTAATGAGAAAGAGGGTGGATAGAGAAAGGGGCAACCAGTGAAGAGAAAACACCATTGTAAATACAACCCATATTTATGCTTTTTTTTCTTCCCTTGTGTACTTTAACAATGTGTACATTGTTACAACACTGTATATATACATAATATGACATTTGTAATGTCTTTATTGTTTTGAAACTTCTGTATGTGTAATGTCTACTGTTATTTTCTATTGTTTATTTCACTTTTATTTCACTTTTGCTTTGGCAATGTTAACACATGTTTCCCATGCCAATAAAGCCCCTTGAATTGAAGTGAAAGGGAATGGAGAGAGAGAGAGGAGGAGAGAGAGAGGGAAGAGGTGAGAGAGGGGGGGAAGAGGTGAGAGAGAGGGGGAGAGGTGAGAGAGGGGGTGAGAGAGAGAGAGAGAGAGAGAGAGGGGGGGAAGAGGTGAGAGAGAGAGAGGGGGAAGAGGTGAGAGCGAGAGAGGGGGAAGAGGTGAGAGCGAGGGGGAAAGGTGAGAGAGAGGGGGGGAAGAGGTGAGAGAGAGGGGGGAAGAGTTGAGAGAGAGGGGGAAGAGTTGAGAGAGGGGGGAAGAGTTGAGAGAGGGGGAAGAGTTGAGAGAGGGGGGTAAGAGGTGAGAGAGAGGGGGAAGAGGTGAGAGAGGGGGGTAAGAGGTGAGAGAGAGGGGGGAAGAGGTGAGAGAGAGGGGGGGGAAGAGGTGAGAGAGAGGGGGAAGAGGTGAGAGAGAGGGGGAAGAGGTGAGAGAGAGGGGGAAGAGGTGAGAGAGGGGGAAGAGGTGAGAGAGAGGGGGAAGAGGTGAGAGGGAGAGAGAGGGGGAAGAGGTGAGAGAGAGGGGGGGAAAGGTGAGAGAGAGGGGGAAAAGGTGAGAGAGAGGGGGGAAAAAGAGAGAGAGGGGGAAAAGGTGAGAGAGAGGGGGGAAAGGTGAAGGGGGAAAGGTGAGAGAGAGGGGGAAGAGGTGAGAGAGAGGGGGGGAAGAGGTGAGATAGAGAGGGGGAAGAGGTGAGAGAGAGGGGGAAGAGGTGAGATAGAGAGGGGGGAAGAGGTGAGATAGAGAGGGGGGAAGAGGTGAGAGAGAGCGAGAGAGAGGGGGAAGAGGAGAGAGAGGAGCGAGAGAGAGAGGAGAGAGAGAGAAGAGGGGAGAGAGAGAGAGAGAGAGAGAGAGAGAGAGAGAGAGAGAGAGAGAGGAGAGAGAGAAGAGAGAGAGAGAGAGAGAGAGAGAGAGAGAGAGAGAGGGGAAGAGGAGAGAGGGGGAAGAGGAGAGAGAGAATGAGGAAGAGGAGAGAGAGAGCGAGAGAGAGAGACACACACACACACAAACACACATGATGCAGAGAGAGAGGGATGAGTAAAGTGAAGAGAAGCTAAGGTAACTGAGCTAGAGATCATGAAGTGCTTTGAGAGACTAGTCAGGGAGAGAGAGAGAGAGAGAGAGAGAGAACCCACCTGGACAAGAGGAATACCTATGAGAATGAGAGAGAGAGAGAGAGAGAGAGAGGGCCGCCCCAGAGAGGAGAGAGAGAGAGCCCTCTCCTGAGACCCAGAGGGGAAGAGAGAGTGGTAGGGGAAGAGGAGAGAGAGAGCGAGAGAGAGAGACACACACACACACAAACACACATGATGCAGAGAGAGAGGGATGAGTAAAGTGAAGAGAAGGATGGAGAGAGGGGTCAGGAGGGGTCAAGCCTTACTCAAAATGCCTCACACACATATGGGCCATCTCTGTATGTGTGTCTTGAGTACTTCTGAGATATTAGCCAGGTCATGATAATGAGCCTATGTAAAACTGCTTCTATACACACTCACACTTTACAGCCCTCTCTCTTTTAATCCTCCTCTCTCTATTAATCCGCCTCTCTATTAATCCTCCTCTCTCTATTAGACCGTCTCTCTCTATTAATCCACCCCTCTCTATTAATCCACCTCTATTTTAATCCTCCTCTCTCTATTAATCCACCCTCTCTATTAATCCACCTCTCTATTAATCCACCTCTCTATTAATCCACCTCTCTATTAATCCACCTCTCTATTAATCCACCTCTCTCTATTAATCCACCTCTCTCTATTAATCCACCTTTCTCTATTAATCCTCCTCTCTCTATTAACCCACCCTCTCTCTATTAATCCACATCTCTATTAATCCACCTCTCTCTATTAATACCTCTCTCCAATCCACCTCTCTCTATTAATCCACCTCTCTATTAATCCACCTCTCTCTATTAATCCACCTCTCTCTATTAATCCACCTCTCTCTATTAATCCACTTCTCTCTATTAATCCACCTCTCTCTATTAATCCACCTCTCTCTATTAATCCACCTCTCTATTAATCCACCTCTCTATTAATCCACCTCTCTCTATTAATCCACCTCTCTCTATTAATCCACCTCTCTCTATTAATCCACCTCTCTATTAATCCACCTCTCTATTAATCCACCCCTCTCTATTAATCCACCCCTCTCTATTAATCCACATCTCTATTAATCCACCTCTCTATTAATCCACCTCTCTCTATTAATACACCTCTATATTAATCCACCTCTCTCTATTAATCCACCTCTCTATTAATCCACCTCTCTCTACTAATCCACCTCTCTCTATTAACCCACCTCTCTCTATTAATCCTCCTCTCTCTATTAATCCACCTTTCTCTATTAATCCTCCTCTCTCTATTAACCCACCCCTCTCTATTAATCCACATCTCTATTAATCCACCTCTCTCTATTAATCCACCTCTCTATTAATCCACCTCTCTCTATTAATCCACCTCTCTCTATTAATCCACCTCTCTCTATTAATCCACCTCTCTCTATTAATCCACCTCTCTCTACTAATCCACCTCTCTCTATTAACCCACCTCTCTCTATTAATCCACCTCTCTCTATTAATCCACCTCTCTATTAATCCACCTCTCTATTAATCCACCTCTCTATTAATCCACCTCTCTATTAATCCACCTCTCTATTAATCCACCTCTCTATTAATCCACCTCTCTCTATTAATCCACCTCTCTCTATTAATCCACCTCTCTATTAATCCACCTCTCTCTATTAACCCTCCTCTCTCTATTAATCCACCCCTCTATTAATCCACCCCTCTATTAATCCACCTCTCTATTAATCCACCCCTCTATTAATCCTCCTCTCTCTATTAACCCTCCTCTCTCTATTAACCCTCCTCTCGCTACTAATCCACCTCTCGCTATTAACCCACCTCTCTCTATTAACCCACCTCTCTCTATTAATCCACCTCTCTCTATTAATCCACCTCTCTCTATTAATCCGCCTCTCTATTAATCCGCCTCTCTTAATCCGCCTCTCTCTCTCTCTGTCTCTCTGTCTCTCTGTCTCTCTCTCTCTGTCTCTCTCTCTCTCTCTCTCTCTCTCTCTCTCTCTCTCTCTCTCTCTCTCTCTCTCAGGGCACGGTGAGCAATCGAACAGGTATCTTCCCAGAATCCTTTGTGAAGATCATTAAGCCCCTCCCAGAGAGTGACTCTGATGGCGAGAGCGGTGGTGCTTCAGGTAAAGGGGCGGGGTCTTACAGCTGCCTGCGCTGCTACCTGCTCACACCCCAGGGCGTCGACACCAGGTATCCCAGTTAATAATGTATTGGAGTGACTGTATGTATCCCAGTTAATAATGTATGTGAGTGACTATGTATCCCAGTTAATAATGTATTGGAGTGACTGTATGTATCCCAGTTAATAATGTATTGGAGTGACTGTATGTATCCCAGGTAATAATGTATTGGAGTGACTGTATGTATCCCAGGTAATAATGTATTGGAGTGACTATGTATCCCAGTTAATAATGTATTGGAGTGACTGTATGTATCCCAGTTAATAATGTATTGGAGTGATTGTATGTATCCCAGTTAATAATGTATTGGAGTGATTGTATGTATCCCAGTTAATAATGTATTGGAGTGACTGTATCTATCCCAGTTAATAATGTATTGGAGTGACTATGTATCCCAGTTAATAATGTATTGGAGTGACTATGTATCCCAGTTAATAATGTATTGGAGTGACTGTATGTATCCCAGTTAATAATGTATTGGAGTGACTATGTATCCCAGTTAATAATGTATTGGAGTGACTGTATGCATCCCAGTTAATAATGTATTGGAGTGACTGTATGTATCCCAGTTAATAATGTATTGGAGTGACTGTATGTATCCCAGTTAATAATGTATTGGAGTGACTGTATGTATCCCAGTTAATAATATATTGGAGTGACTGTATGTATCCCAGTCAATAATGTATTGGAGTGACTGTATGTATCCCAGTTAATAATGTATTGGAGTGACTGTATGTGTCCCAGTTAATAATGTATTGGAGTGACTGTATGTATCCCAGGTAATAATGTATTGGAGTGACTATGTATCCCGGTTAGTAATGTATTGGAGTGACTGTATGTATCCCAGTTAATAATGTATTGGAGTGACTATGTATCCCAGTTAATAATGTATTGGAGTGACTGTATGTGTCCCAGTTAATAATGTATTGGAGTGACTGTATGTATCCCAGGTAATAATGTATTGGAGTGACTATGTATCCCGGTTAATAATGTATTGGAGTGACTGTATGTATCCCAGTTAATAATGTATTGGAGTGACTATGTATCTCAGTTAATAATGTATTGGAGTGACTGTATGTATCCCAGTTAATAATGTATTGGAGTGAATGTATGTATCCCAGTTAATAATGTATTGGTGTGAATGTATGTATCCCAGTTAATAATGTATTGGAGTGACTGTATGTATCCCAGGTAATAATGTATTGGAGTGACTGTATGTATCCCAGTTAATAATGTATTGGAGTGACTGTATGTATCCCAGTTAATAATGTATTGGAGTGACTATGTATCTCAGTTAATAATGTATTGGTGTGAATGTATGTATCCCAGTTAATAATGTATTGGAGTGACTGTATGTATCACTACATATCTATTACTCAGCTGATATTCTCCTCTTCACTACATAGCTGATATTCTCCTCTTCACTACATATCTATTACAGTTAATAATGTATTGGAGTGACTGTATGTATCCCAGTTAATAATGTATTGGAGTGACTGTATGTATCCCAGTTAATAATGTATTTGAGTGACTTTATGTATACCATTTGTAAGTCGCTCTGGATAAGAGCGTCTGCTAAATGACTTAAATGTAAATGTAAATGCAGTTAATAATATATTGGAGTGACTTTATGTATCCCAGTTAATAATATATTGGAGTGACTGTATGTATCCCAGTTAATAATATATTGGAGTGACTGTATGTCTTCCAGTTAATAATATATTGGAGTGACTTTATGTATCCCCGTTAATAATGTATTGGTGTGACTGTATGTGGCAGGGATGTGTGTGTTGAAGAAGATATCTCCACCCAGCCATCATACAAAGAACTATTGGCACGCATGAGGTAAGATACCAGACACATCCACTGCTGAATCAACTCCACTCTTCACTACATATCTGATATTCTCCTCTTCACTACATATCTGTTACTCAGCTGATATTCTCCTCTTCACTACATATCTATTACTCAGCTGATATTCTCCTCTTCACTACATATCTATTACTCAGCTGATATTCTCCTCTTCACTACATATCTATTACTCAGCTGATATTCTCCTCTTCACTACATATCTGTTACTCAGCTGATATTCTCCCCTTCACTACATATCTGTTACTCAGCTGATATTCTCCTCTTCACTACATATCTGATATTCTCCTCTTCACTACATATCTGTTACTCAGCTGATATTCTCCTCTTCACTACATATCTGATATTCTCCTCTTCACTACATATCTGTTACTCAGCTGATATTCTCCTCTTCACTACATATCTGTTACTCAGCTGATATTCTCCCTGATATTCTTCACTACATATCTGTTACTCAGCTGATATTCTCCTCTTCACTACATATCTATTACTCAGCTGATATTCTCCTCTTCACTACATAGCTGATATTCTCCTCTTCACTACATATCTGATATTCTCCTCTACACTACATATCTATTACTCAGCTGATATTCTCCTCTTCACTACATAGCTGATATTCTCCTCTTCACTACATATCTGATATTCTCCTCTACACTACATATCTATTACTCAGCTGATATTCTCCTCTTCACTACATAGCTGATATTCTCCTCTTCACTACATATCTATTACTCAGCTGATATTCTCCTCTTCACTACATATCTGTTACTCAGCTGATATTCTCCCCTTCACTACATATCTGTTACTCAGCTGATATTCTCCCCTTCACTACATATCTGTTACTCAGCTGATATTCTCCTCTTCACTACATATCTGTTACTCAGCTGATATTCTCCTCTTCACTACATATCTGATATTCTCCTCTTCACTACATATCTGATATTCTCCCCTTCACTACATATCTGTTACTCAGCTGATATTCTCCTCTTCACTACATATCTGTTACTCAGCTGATATTCTCCTCTTCACTACATATCTGATATTCTCCTCTTCACTACATATCTGATATTCTCCTCTTCACTACATATCTGATATTCTCCCCTTCACTACATATCTGTTACTCAGCTGATATTCTCCTCTTCACTACATATCTATTACTCAGCTGATATTCTCCTCTTCACTACATATCTGTTACTCTTACTCAGCTGATATTCTCCTCTTCACTACATATCTGATATTCTCCTCTTCACTACATATCTGATATTCTCCCCTTCACTACATATCTGTTACTCAGCTGATATTCTCCTCTTCACTACATATCTGATATTCTCCTCTTCACTACATATCTGTTACTCAGCTGATATTCTCCTCTTCACTACATATCTGATATTCTCCTCTTCACTACATATCTGATATTCTCCTCTTCACTACATATCTGATATCTGATATTCTCCTCTTCACTACATATCTGATATGATATTCTCCTCTTCACTACATATCTATTACTCAGCTGATATTCTCCTCTTCACTACATATCTGATATTCTCCTCTTCACTACATATCTGTTTCTCAGCTGATATTCTCCTCTTCACTACATATCTATTACTCAGCTGATATTCTCCTCTTCACTACATATCTGTTACTCAGCTGATATTCTCCTCTTCACTACATATCTGATATTCTCCTCTACACTACATATCTGATATTCTCCTCTTCACTACATATGTTACTCAGCTGATATTCTCCTCTACACTACATATCTGTTACTCAGCTGATATTCTCCTCTTCACTACATATCTGATATTCTCCTCTTCACTACATATCTGATATTCTCCTCTACACTACATATCTGATATTCTCCTCTTCACTACATATCTGATATTCTCCTCTACACTACATATCTGATATCATATCTGATATTCTCCTCTTCACTATCTGATATCTCCTCTTCACTTATCTCTCAGCTGATATTCTCCTCTTCACTACATATCTATTACTCAGCTGATATTCTCCTCTTCACTACATATCTGATATTCTCCTCTTCACTACATATCTGATATTCTCCCCTTCACTACATATCTGATATTCTCCTCTTCACTACATATCTGATATTCTCCCCTTCACTACATATGTTACTCAGCTGATATTCTCCTCTTCACTACATATCTGATATTCTCCTCTTCACTACATATCTGATATTCTCCCCTTCACTACATATGTTACTCAGCTGATATTCTCCTTCTTCACTCCTACATATCTGATATTCTCCTCTTCACTACATATGTTACTCAGCTGATATTCTCCTCTTCACTACATATCTGTTACTCAGCTGATATTCTCCTCTTCACTACATATCTGATATTCTCCTCTTCACTACATATCTGTTACTCAGCTGATATTCTCCTCTTCACTACATATCTGATATTCTCCCCTTCACTACATATGTTACTCAGCTGATATTCTCCTCTTCACTACATATCTGTTACTCAGCTGATATTCTCCTCTTCACTACATATCTGATATTCTCCACTTCACTACATATCTGTTACTCAGCTGATATTCTCCTCTTCACTACATATCTGTTACTCAGCTGATATTCTCCTCTTCACTACATATCTGATATTCTCCTCTTCACTACATATCTGATATTCTCCTCTTCACTACATATGTTACTCAGCTGATATTCTCCTCTACACTACATATCTGTTACTCAGCTGATATTCTCCTCTTATCTGATATTCTCCTCTTCACTACATATCTGATATCTGATATTCTCCTCTTCACTACATATGTTACTCAGCTGATATTCTCCTCTACACTACATATCTGTTACTCAGCTGATATTCTCCCCTTCACTACATATCTGATATTCTCCTCTTCACTACATATCTGTTACTCAGCTGATATTCTCCTCTTCACTACATATCTGATATTCTCCTCTACACTACATATCTGTTACTCAGCTGATATTCTCCTCTTCACTACATATCTATTACTCAGCTGATATTCTCCTCTTCACTACATATCTGATATTCTCCTCTACACTACATATCTGTTACTCATATCTGATATTCTCCTCTTCACTACATATCTGATATTCTCCTCTACACTACATATCTGATATTCTCCCTTCACTACATATCTGATATTCTCCTCTACACTACATATCTGATATTCTCCTCTTCACTACATATCTGATATTCTCCCCTTCACTACATATCTGATATTCTCCCCTTCACTACATATCTGTTACTCAGCTGATATTCTCCTCTTCACTACATATCTGATATTCTCCTGATATTCTCTCCTCTTCACTACATATCTGATATTCTCCTCTACACTACATATCTGATATTCTCCCCTTCTACATATATCTGATATTCTCCTCTACACTACATATCTGATATTCTCCTCTTCACTACATATCTGATATTCTCCCCTTCACTACATATCTGATATTCTCCCCTTCACTACATATCTGATATTCTCCCCTTCACTACATATCTGATATTCTCCTCTTCACTACATATCTGATATTCTCCCCTTCACTACATATCTGATATTCTCCTCTACACTACATATCTGATATTCTCCTCTTCACTACATATCTGATATTCTCCCCTTCACTACATATCTGATATTCTCCCCTTCACTACATATCTGATATTCTCCTCTTCACTACATATCTGATATTCTCCTCTTCACTACATATCTGATATTCTCCTCTTCACTACATATCTGATATTCTCCTCTTCACTACATATCTGATATTCTCCCCTTCACTACATATCTGATATTCTCCCCTTCACTACATATCTGTTACTCAGCTGATATTCTCCTCTTCACTACATATCTGATATTCAGCTGATATTCTCCTCTTCACTACATATCTGTTACTCAGCTGATATTCTCCTCTTCACTACATATCTGATATTCTCCCCTTCACTACATATCTGATATTCTCCCCTTCACTACATATCTGATATTCTCCCTTCACTACATATCTGTTACTCAGCTGATATTCTCCTCTTCACTACATATCTGATATTCTCCTTCACTTCACTACATATCTGATATTCTCCCTTCACTACATATCTGTTATCAGCTGATATTCTCCTCTTCACTACATATCTGATATTCTCCCTTCACTACATATCTGATATTCTCCTCTTCACTTCATATCTGATATTCTCCTCTTCACACTATCTATTCTCCTTACTCAGCTGATATTCTCCTCTTCACTACATATCTGATATTCTCCCCTTCACTACATATCTGTTACTCAGCTGATATTCTCCTCTTCACTACATATCTGATATTCTCCTCTTCACTACATATCTGATATTCTCCCCTTCACTACATATCTGATATTCTCCTCTTCACTACATATCTGATATTCTCCTCTTCACTACATATCTGATATTCCCCTCTTCACTACATATCTGTTACTCAGCTGATATTCTCCTCTTCACTACATATCTGATATTCTCCTCTTCACTACATATCTGTTACTCAGCTGATATTCTCCTCTTCACTACATATCTGATATTCTCCTCTTCACTACATATCTGATATTCTCCTCTTCACTACATATCTGATATTCTCCTCTTCACTACATATCTGTTACTCAGCTGATATTCTCCTCTTCACTACATATCTGTTACTCAGCTGATATTCTCCTCTTCACTACATATCTGATATTCTCCTCTTCACATATCTGATATTCTCCTCTTCACTACATATCTGATATTCTCCTCTTCACTACATATCTGATATTCTCTCTCTTACACTACTCCTCTTCACTATATGTTACTCAGCTGATATTCTCCTCTTCACTACATATCTGATATTCTCATATCTGATATTCTCCTCTTCACTACATATCTGATATTCTCCTCTTCACTACATATCTGATATTCTCCTCTTCACTACATATCTGATATTCTCCTCTTCACTACATATCTGATATTCTCCTCTTCACTACATATCTGTTACTCAGCTGATATTCTCCTCTTCACTACATATCTGATATTCTCCTCTTCACTACATATCTGATATTCTCCCACTACATATCTGATATTCTCCTCTTCACTACATATCTGATATTCTCCTCTTCACTACATATCTGATATTCTCCTCTTCACTACATATCTGTTACTCAGCTGATATTCTCCTCTTCACTACATATCTGATATTCTCCTCTTCACTACATATCTGATATTCTCCTCTTCACTACATATCTCCTATTCTCCTCTTCACTACTACATATCTGATATTCTCCTCTTCACTACATATCTGATATTCTCCTCTTCACTACATATCTGATATTCTCCTCTACACTACATATCTGATATTCTCCTCTTCACTACATATCTGATATTCTCCTCTTCACTACATATCTGATATTCTCCCCTTCACTACATATCTGATATTCTCCTCTTCACTACATATCTGATATTCTCCTCTTCACTACATATCTGATATTCTCCTCTTCACTACATACATATTCTCCTCTTCACTACTCATATCTGATATTCTCCTCTTCACTACATATCTGATATTCTCCTCTTCACTACATATCTGATATTCTCCTCTTCACTACATATCTGATACTCAGCTGATATTCTCCTCATATCACTACATATCTGTTACTCAGCTGATATTCTCCTCTTCACTACATATCTGATATTCTCCCTTCACTACATATCTGATATTCTCCTCTCACTACTACATATCTGATATTCTCCTTCACTACATATCTGATATTCTCCTACTCACTATATATCTGTTACTACATATCTGATATTCTCCTCTTCACTACATATCTGATATTCTCCTCTTCACTACATATCTGATATTCTCAGCTGATATTCTCCTCTTCACTACATATCTGATATTCTCCTCTTCACTACATATCTGTTACTCAGCTGATATTCTCCTCTTCACTACATATCTGATATTCTCCTCTTCACTACATATCTGTTACTCAGCTGATATTCTCCTCTTCACTACATATCTGATATTCTCCTCTTCACTACATATCTGTTACTCAGCTGATATTCTCCTCTTCACTACATATCTGATATTCTCCTCTTCACTACATATCTGTTACTCAGCTGATATTCTCCTCTTCACTACATATCTGATATTCTCCTCTACACTACATATCTGATATTCTCCTCTTCACTACATATCTTTACTCAGCTGATATTCTCCTCTTCACTACATATCTGACTCATGATATTCTCCTCTTCACTACATATCTGATATTCTCCTCTTCACTTCACTACATATCTGATATTCTCCTCTTCACTACATATCTGTTACTCAGCTGATATTCTCCTCTTCACTACATATCTGTTACTCATGATATTTCTCCTCTTCACTACATATCTGATATTCTCCTCTACATATATCTGTTACTCAGCTGATATTCTCCTCTTCACTACATATCTGATATTCTCCTCTTCTACATATTCTGTTACTCACATATCTGATATTCTCCTCTTCACTACATATCTATTACTCAGCTGATATTCTCCTCTTCACTACATATCTGATATTCTCCTCTACACTACATATCTGTTACTCAGCTGATATTCTCCTCTTCACTACATATCTGATATTCTCCTCTTCACTACATATCTGATATTCTCCTCTTCACTACATATCTGATATTCTCCTCTTCACTACATATCTGATATTCTCCTCTTCACTACATATCTGATATTCTCCTCTTCACTACATATCTGATATTCTCCCCTTCACTACATATCTGTTACTCAGCTGATATTCTCCTCTTCACTACATATCTGATATTCAGCTGATATTCTCCTCTTCACTACATATCTGATATTCTCCTCTTCACTACATATCTGATATTCTCCCCTTCACTACATATCTGATATTCTCCTCTTCACTACATATCTGATATTCTCCTCTTCACTACATATCTGATATTCTCCTCTCACTACATATCTGATATTCTCCTCTTCATATTCTACATATCTGATATTCTCCCTTCACTACATATCTGATATTCTCCTCTTCACTACATATCTGATATTCTCCTTCACTACATATCTGATATTCTCCTCTTCACTACATATCTGATATTCTCCTCTTCACTACATATCTGATATTCTCCCCTTCACTACATATCTGATATTCTCCTCTTCACTACATATCTGATATTCTCCTCTTCACTACATATCTGATATTCTCCTCTTCACTACATATCTGATATTCTCCTCTTCACTACATATCTGATATTCTCCTCTTCACTACATATCTGATATTCTCCTCTTCACTACATATCTGATATTCTCCCCTTCACTACATATCTGTTACTATCTGATATTCTCCTCTTCACTACATATCTGATATTCAGCTGATATTCTCCTCTTCACTACATATCTGTTACTCAGCTGATATTCTCCTCTTCACTACATATCTGATATTCTCCCTTCACTACATATCTGATATTCTCCCCTTCACTACATATCTGATATTCTCCTCTTCACTACATATCTGTTACTCAGCTGATATTCTCCTCTTCACTACATATCTGATATTCTCCCTTCACTACATATCTGATATTCTCCTCTTCACTACATATCTGATATTCTCCTCTTCACTACATATCTGATATTCTCCTCTTCACTACATATCTGATATTCTCCTCTTCACTACATATCTGATATTCTCCTCTTCACTATATCTGATATTCTCCCTTCTTCACTACATATCTGTTACTCAGCTGATATTCTCCTCTTCACTACATATCTGATATTCTCCTCTTCACTACTATATCTGATATTCTCCTCTTCACTACATATCTGATATTCTCCTCTTCACTACATATCTGTTACTCAGCTGATATTCTCCTCTTCACTACATATCTGTTACTCAGCTGATATTCTCCTCTTCACTACATATCTGATATTCTCCTCTTCACTACATATCTGATATTCTCCTCTTCACTACATATCTGATATTCTCCTCTTCACTAGCTGATATTCTCCTCTTCACTACATATCTGATATTCTCCTCTTCACTACATATCTGATATTCTCCTCTTCACTACATATCTGATATTCTCCTCTTCACTACATATCTGATATTCTCCCTCTTCACTACATATCTGATATTCTCCTACATATCTGATATTCACTACATATCTGATATTCTCCTCTTCACTACATATCTGATATTCTCCCTTCACTACATATCTGATATTCTCCTCTTCACTACATATCTGATATTCTCCTCTTCACTACATATCTGTTACTCAGCTGATATTCTCCTCTTCACTACATATCTGATATTCTCCTCTTCACTACTATCTGATATTCTCCCCTTCACTACATATCTGATATTCTCCTTCACTTATCTGATATTCTCCTCTTCACATATCTGATATTCTCCCCTTCACTACATATCTGATATTCTCCTCTTCACTACATATCTGATATTCTCCTCTTCACTACATATCTGTTACTCAGCTGATATTCTCCTCTTCACTACATATCTGTTACTCAGCTGATATTCTCCTCTTCACTACATATCTGATATTCTCCTCTTCACTACATATCTGATATTCTCCTCTTCACTACATATCTGATATTCTCCTCTTCACTACATATCTGTTACTCAGCTGATATTCTCCTCTTCACTACATATCTGATATTCTCCTCTTCACTACATATCTGATATTCTCCTACATTCACTACATATCTGATATTCTCCCCTTCACTACATATCTGATATTCTCCTCTTCACTACATATCTGATATTCTCCTCTTCACTACATATCTGATATTCTCCCCTTCACTACATATCTGATATTCTCCTCTTCACTACATATCTGATATTCTCCTCTTCACTACATATCTGTTACTCAGCTGATATTCTCCTCTTCACTACATATCTGATATTCTCCTCTTCACTACATATCTGATATTCTCCTCTTCACTACATATCTGATATTCTCCTCTTCACTACATATCTGTTATATTATTCTCCTCTTCACTACATATCTGACTATGATATTCTCCTCTTCACTACATATCTGTTACTCAGCTGATATTCTCCTCTTCACTACATATCTGATATTCTCCTCTTCACTACATATCTGATATTCTCCTCTTCACTACATATCTGATATTCTCCTTCACTACATATCTGATATTCTCCTCTTCACTACATATCTGATATTCTCCCCTTCACTACATATCTGATATTCTCCTCTTCACTACATATCTGATATTCTCCTCTTCACTACATATCTGATATTCTCCCCTTCACTACATATCTGATATTCTCCTCTTCACTACATATCTGATATTCTCCTCTTCACTACATATCTGTTACTCAGCTGATATTCTCCTCTTCACTACATATCTGATATTCTCCTCTTCACTACATATCTGATATTCTCCTCTTCACTACATATCTGTTACTCAGCTGATATTCTCCTCTCCATTGAAATTTCCCCAGGTCAATAAGGATTTGCTTGATTGTCCACAGTACACACTATAACACTACCACAGTACACACTATAACACTACCACAGTGTACACTATAACACTACCACAGTACACACTATAACACTACCACAGTACACACTATAACACTACCACAGTACACACTATAACACTACCACTCTACACACTATAACACTACCACAGTGTACACTATAACACTACCACAGTGTACACTATAACACTACCACAGTACACACTATAACACTACCACAGTACACACTATAACACTACCACAGTACACACTATAACACTACCACAGTACACACTATAACACTACCACAGTACACACTATAACACTACCACAGTACACACTATAACACTACCACAGTACACACTATAACACTACCACAGTACACACTATAACACTACCACTCTACACACTATAACACTACCACAGTACACACTATAACACTACCACAGTACACACTATAACACTACCACTCTACACACTATAACACTACCACAGTACACACTATAACACTACCACAGTACACACTATAACACTACCACAGTACACACTATAACACTACCACAGTACACACTATAACACTACCACAGTACACACTATAACACTACCACAGTACACACTATAACACTACCACAGTACACACTATAACACTACCACAGTACACACTATAACACTACCACTCACTACACTCTTCACACACTATAACACTACCACAGTACACACTATAACACTACCACAGTACACACTATAACACTACCACAGTACACACTATAACACTACCACAGTACACACTATAACACTACCACAGTACACACTATAACACTACCACTCTACACACTATAACACTACCACAGTACACACTATAACACTACCACAGTACACACTATAACACTACCACAGTACACACTATAACACTACCACAGTACACACTATAACACTACCACAGTACACACTATAACACTACCACAGTACACTATAACACTACCACAGTACACACTATAACACTACCACAGTACACACTATAACACTACCACAGTACACACTATAACACTACCACAGTACACACTATAACACTACACACTATAACACTACCACAGTACACACTATAACACTACCACAGTACACACTATAACACTACCACAGTACACACTATAACACTACACACAGTACACACTATAACACTACCACAGTACACACTATAACACTACCACAGTACACACTATAACACTACCACAGTACACACTATAACACTACCACAGTACACACTATAACACTACCACAGTACACACTATAACACTACCACAGTACACACTATAACACTACCACAGTACACACTATAACACTATAACACCACAGTACACACTATAACACTACCACAGTACACACTATAACACTACCACAGTACACACTATAACACTACCACAGTACACACTATAACACTACCACAGTACACACTATAACACTACCACAGTACACACTATAACACTACCACAGTACACACTATAACACTACCACACTACACACTATAACACTACCACAGTACACACTATAACACTACCACAGTACACACTATAACACTACCACACTACACACTATAACACTACCACAGTACACACTATAACACTACCACAGTACACACTATAACACTACCACAGTACACACTATAACACTACCACAGTACACACTATAACACTACCACAGTACTATAACACTACCACAGTACACACTATAACACTACCACAGTACACACTATAACACTACCACAGTACACACTATAACACTACCACAGTACACACTATAACACTACCACAGTAACACTACCACAGTACACACTATAACACTACCACAGTACACACTATAACACTACACACTATAACACTACCACAGTACACACTATAACACTACCACAGTACACACTATAACACTACACACTATAACACTACCACAGTACACACTATAACACTACCACTCTACACACTATAACACTACCACAGTACACACTATAACACTATAACACTACCACAGTACACACTATAACACTACCACAGTACACACTATAACACTACCACAGTACACACTATAACACTACACACTATAACACTACCACAGTACACACTATAACACTACACACTATAACACTACCACAGTACACACTATAACACTACACACTATAACACTACCACAGTACACACTATAACACTACCACAGTACACACTATAACACTACCACAGTACACACTATAACACTACCACAGTACACACTATAACACTACCACAGTACACACTATAACACTACCACTATAACACTACCACAGTACACACTATAACACTACCACAGTACACACTATAACACTACCACAGTACACACTATAACACTACACACACTACCATAACACTACCACAGTACACACTATAACACTACCACAGTACACACTATAACACTACACACTATAACACTACCACAGTACACACTATAACACTACCACAGTACACACTATAACACTACCACAGTACACACTATAACACTACCACAGTACACACTATAACACTACCACAGTACACACTATAACACTACCACAGTACACACTATAACACTACACACTATAACACTACCACAGTACACACTATAACACTACCACAGTACACACTATAACACTACACACTATAACACTACCACAGTACACACTATAACACTACACACTATAACACTACCACAGTACACACTATAACACTACCACAGTACACACTATAACACTACCACAGTACACACTATAACACTACCACAGTACACACTATAACACTACCACAGTACACACTATAACACTACCACATAACACTATAACACTACACACTATAACACTACCACAGTACACACTATAACACTACCACAGTACACACTATAACACTACACACTATAACACTACCACAGTACACACTATAACACTACCACAGTACACACTATAACACTACACACTATAACACTACCACAGTACACACTATAACACTACCACACATAACACTACCACAGTACACACTATAACACTACCACAGTACACACTATAACACTACCACAGTACACACTATAACACTACCACAGTACACACTATAACACTACACACTATAACACTACCACAGTACACACTATAACACTACCACAGTACACACTATAACACTACCACAGTAACACTATAACACTACACACTATAACACTACCACAGTACACACTATAACACTACACACTACACTACACACTACACACTATAACACTACCACAGTACACACTATAACACTACCACAGTACACACTATAACACTACCACATAACACTACCACAGTACACACTATAACACTACCACACTATAACACTACCACAGTACACACTATAACACTACCACAGTAACACTATAACACTACACACTATAACACTACCACAGTACACACTATAACACTACCACAGTACACACTATAACACTACCACAGTACACACTATAACACTACACACAGTAACACTATAACACTACCACAGTACACACTATAACACTACCACAGTACACACTATAACACTACACACTATAACACTACCACAGTACACACTATACCACAGTACACACTATAACACTACCACTAGTACACACTATAACACTACCACAGTACATAACACTACACACTATAACACTACCACAGTACACACTATAACACTACCACAGTACACACTATAACACTACCACAGTACACACTATAACACTACCACAGTACACTACACAGTAACACTATAACACTACAGTACACACTATAACACTACCACAGTACACACTATAACACTACACACTATAACACTACCACAGTACACACTATAACACTACCACAGTACTACACTACACACAACACTACCACAGTACACACTATAACACTACCACAGTACACACTATAACACTACCACAGTACACACTATAACACTACACACTATAACACTACCACAGTACACACTATAACACTACCACAGTACACACTATAACACTACACACTATAACACTACCACAGTACACACTATAACACTACCACAGTACACACTATAACACTACCACATAACACTACCACAGTACACACTATAACACTACCACAGTACACACTATAACACTACCACAGTACACACTATAACACTACACACTATAACACAGTACACACTATAACACTACACACTATAACACTACCACAGTACACACTATAACACTACCACAGTACACACTATAACACTACCACAGTACACACTATAACACTACCACAGTACACACTATAACACTACCACAGTACACACTATAACACTACCACAGTACACACTATAACACTACACACACACTAACACTACCACAGTACACACTATAACACTACCACAGTACACACTATAACACTACACACTATAACACTACCACAGTACACACTATAACACTACCACAGTACACACTATAACACTACACACTATAACACTACACTACAGTACACACTATAACACTACCACAGTACACACTATAACACTACCACAGTACACACTATAACACTACCACAGTAACACACTATAACACTACCACAGTACACACTATAACACTACCACAGTACACACTATAACACTACACACTATAACACTACCACAGTACACACTATAACACTACCACAGTACACACTATAACACTACACACTATAACACTACCACAGTACACACTATAACACTACCACAGTACACACTATAACACTACACACTATAACACTACCACAGTACACACTATAACACTACCACAGTACACACTATAACACTACACACTATAACACTACCACAGTACACACTATAACACTACCACAGTACACACTATAACACTACCACAGTACACACTATAACACTACCACAGTACACACTATAACACTACCACAGTACACACTATAACACTACCACAGTACACACTATAACACTACCACAGTACACACTATAACACTACCACAGTACACACTATAACACTACCACAGTACACACTATAACACTTCCACAGTACACCACAGTACACACTATAACACTACCACAGTACACACTATAACACTACCACAGTACACACTATAACACTACCACAGTACACACTATAACACTACACACTATAACACTACCACAGTACACACTATAACACTACCACAGTACACACTATAACACTACACACTATAACACTACCACACTATAACACTATAACACTACCACAGTACACACTATAACACTACCACAGTACACACTATAACACTACCACAGTACACACTATAACACTACCACACACTATAACACTACCACAGTACACACTATAACACTACACTACAGTACACACTATAACACTACCACAGTACACACTATAACACTACACACTATAACACTACCACAGTACACACTATAACACTACCACAGTACACACTATAACACTACACACTATAACACTACCACAGTACACACTATAACACTACCACAGTACACACTATAACACTACACACTATAACACTACCACAGTACACACTATAACACTACCACAGTACACACTATAACACTACACACTATAACACTACCACAGTACACACTATAACACTACCACAGTACACACTATAACACTACCACAGTACACACTATAACACTACACACTATAACACTACCACAGTACACACTATAACACTACCACAGTACACACTATAACACTACACACTATAACACTACCACAGTACACACTATAACACTACCACAGTACACACTATAACACTACCACAGTACACACTATAACACTACACACTATAACACTACCACAGTACACACTATAACACTACCACAGTACACACTATAACACTACACACTATAACACTACCACAGTACACACTATAACACTACCACAGTACACACTATAACACTACACACTATAACACTACCACAGTACACACTATAACACTACCACAGTACACACTATAACACTACACACTATAACACTACCACAGTACACACTATAACACTACCACAGTACACACTATAACACTACCACAGTACACACTATAACACTACACACTATAACACTACCACAGTACACACTATAACACTACCACAGTACACACTATAACACTACACACTATAACACTACCACAGTACACACTATAACACTACCACAGTACACACTATAACACTACACACTATAACACTACCACAGTACACACTATAACACTACCACAGTACACACTATAACACTACACACTATAACACTACCACAGTACACACTATAACACTACCACAGTACACACTATAACACTACACACTATAACACTACCACAGTACACACTATAACACTACCACAGTACACACTATAACACTACACACTATAACACTACCACAGTACACACTATAACACTACCACAGTACACACTATAACACTACCACAGTACACACTATAACACTACACACTATAACACTACCACAGTACACACTATAACACTACCACAGTACACACTATAACACTACACACTATAACACTACCACAGTACACACTATAACACTACCACAGTACACACTATAACACTACCACAGTACACACTATAACACTACACACTATAACACTACCACAGTACACACTATAACACTACACACTATAACACTACCACAGTACACACTATAATACTACCACAGTACACACTATAACACTACACACTATAACACTACCACAGTACACACTATAACACTACCACAGTACACACTATAACACTACACACTATAACACTACACACATAACACTACCACAGTACACACTATAACACTACCACAGTACACACTATAACACTACACACTATAACACTACCACAGTACACACTATAACACTACACACTATAACACTACCACAGTACACACTATAACACTACCACAGTACACACTATAACACTACACACTATAACACTACCACAGTACACACTATAACACTACCACAGTACACACTATAACACTACACACTATAACACTACCACAGTACACACTATAACACTACCACAGTACACACTATAACACTACACACTATAACACTACCACAGTACACACTATAACACTACCACAGTACACACTATAACACTACCACAGTACACACTATAACACTACACACTATAACACTACCACAGTACACACTATAACACTACCACAGTACACACTATAACACTACCACAGTACACACTATAACACTACACACTATAACACTACCACAGTACACACTATAACACTACCACAGTACACACTATAACACTACCACAGTACACACTATAACACTACCACAGTACACACTATAACACTACCACAGTACACACTATAACACTACACACTATAACACTACCACAGTACACACTTTAACACTACCACAGTACACACTATAACACTACCACAGTACACACTATAACACTACACACTATAACACTACACACTATAACACTACCACAGTACACACTATAACACTACCACAGTACACACTATAACACTACCACAGTACACACTATAACACTACACACTATAACACTACCACAGTACACACTATAACACTACCACAGTACACACTATAACACTACCACAGTACACACTATAACACTACACACTATAACACTACCACAGTACACACTATAACACTACCACAGTACACACTATAACACTACACACTATAACACTACCACAGTACACACTATAACACTACCACAGTACACACTATAACACTACACACTATAACACTACCACAGTACACACTATAACACTACCACAGTACACACTATAACACTACACACTATAACACTACCACAGTACACACTATAACACTACCACAGTACACACTATAACACTACCACAGTACACACTATAACACTACACACTATAACACTACCACAGTACACACTATAACACTACCACAGTACACACTATAACACTACACACTATAACACTACCACAGTACACACTATAACACTACCACAGTACACACTATAACACTACACACTATAACACTACCACAGTACACACTATAACACTACCACAGTACACACTATAACACTACACACTATAACACTACCACAGTACACACTATAACACTACCACAGTACACACTATAACACTACCACAGTACACACTATAACACTACACACTATAACACTACACACTATAACACTACCACAGTACACACTATAACACTACCACAGTACACACTATAACACTACCACAGTACACACTATAACACTACACACTATAACACTACCACAGTACACACTATAACACTACCACAGTACACACTATAACACTACCACAGTACACACTATAACACTACACACTAACACTACCACAGTACACACTATAACACTACCACAGTACACACTATAACACTACACACTATAACACTACCACAGTACACACTATAACACTACCACAGTACACACTATAACACTACCACAGTACACACTATAACACTACACACTATATAACACTACCACAGTACACACTATAACACTACCACAGTACACACTATAACACACTATAACACTACCACAGTACACACTATAACACTACCACAGTACACACTATAACACTACCACAGTACACACTATAACACTACACACTATAACACTACCACAGTACACACTATAACACTACCACAGTACACACTATAACAGTACACACTATAACACTACCACAGTACACACTATAACACTACCACAGTACACACTATAACACTACACACTATAACACTACCACAGTACACACTATAACACTACCACAGTACACACTATAACACTACACACTATAACACTACCACAGTACACACTATAACACTACCACAGTACACACTATAACACTACCACAGTACACACCATAACACTACCACAGTACACACTATAACACTACCACAGTACACACTATAACACTACCACAGTACACACTATAACACTACCACAGTACACACTATAACACTACCACAGTACACACTATAACACTACCACAGTACACACTATAACACTACCACAGTGTACACTATAACACTACCACTCAACACACTATAACACTACCACAGTACACACTATAACACTACACACTATAACACTACCACAGTACACACTATAACACTACCACAGTACACACTATAACACTACACACTATAACACTACACACTATAACACTACCACAGTACACACTATAACACTACCACAGTACACACTATAACACTACCACAGTACACACTATAACACTACACACTATAACACTACCACAGTACACACTATAACACTACCACAGTACACACTATAACACTACCACAGTACACACTATAACACTACACACTATAACACTACCACAGTACACACTATAACACTACCACAGTACACACTATAACACTACACACTATAACACTACCACAGTACACACTATAACACTACCACAGTACACACTATAACACTACACACTATAACACTACCACAGTACACACTATAACACTACCACAGTACACACTATAACACTACACACTATAACACTACCACAGTACACACTATAACACTACCACAGTACACACTATAACACTACCACAGTACACACTATAACACTACACACTATAACACTACCACAGTACACACTATAACACTACCACAGTACACACTATAACACTACCACAGTACACACTATAACACTACACTACACACTATAACACTACCACAGTACACACTATAACACTACCACAGTACACACTATAACACTACCACAGTACACACTATAACACTACACACTATAACACTACCACAGTACACACTATAACACTACCACAGTACACACTATAACACTACACACTATAACACTACCACAGTACACACTATAATACTACCACAGTACACACTATAACACTACACACTATAACACTACCACAGTACACACTATAACACTACCACAGTACACACTATAACCTGACTCATATAGTCTCATTATTATCTTGTCAACGAGATAAAACTCACCTCAACTGTAAAAGCAAAACAAGAATAAATCGAATTTCATTAAAGGCACGCACGCACGCACGCACGCACGCACGCACGCACACACGCACACACGCACGCACACACACACACACACACACACACACACACACACACACACACTTCCATTAAACATTCACCAATGCCCACACCTAGAAATCTACCCACAATGCATAAGCAATACCACAAATCACCTCTGTGCATTCTAAAATTAGTTCCACTCTTCTCACCTCACGCTCTCCCAATAACCAGACACTCTCTCCCAATAACCAGACACTCTCTCCCAATAACCAGACACTCTCTCCCAATAACCCGACGCGCTCTCCCAATAACCAGACAGGCTCTCCCAATAACCAGACAGGCTCTCCCAATAACCAGACAGGCTCTCCCGATAACCAGACAGGCTCTCCCGATAACCAGACACTCTCTCCCGATAACCCGACGCGCTCTCCCAATAACCAGACAGGCTCTCCCGATAACCAGACAGGCTCTCCCGATAACCAGACAGGCTCTCCCAATAACCCGACGCGCTCTCCCGATAACCAGACAGGCTCTCCCGATAACCCGACGCGCTCTCCCAATAACCAGACAGGCTCTCCCGATAACCCGACGCGCTCTCCCGATAACCAGACAGGCTCTCCCGATAACCCGACGCGCTCTCCCAATAACCAGACAGGCTCTCCCGATAACCAGACAGGCTCTCCCGATAACCCTACGCGCTCTCCCAATAACCAGACAGGCTCTCCCGATAACCCGACGCGCTCTCCCAATAACCAGACAGGCTCTCCCGATAACCAGACAGGCTCTCCCGATAACCCGACGCGCTCTCCCAATAACCAGACAGGCTCTCCCAATAACCCGACAGGCTCTCCCGATAACCAGACAGGCTCTCCCGATAACCAGACAGGCTCTCCCAATAACCAGACAGGCTCTCCCAATATCCGGACACGCTCTCCCGATATCCGGACACGCTCTCCCAATATCCAGACATGCTCTCCCAATATCCGGACACGCTCTCCCAATATCCGGACACGCTCTCCCAATATCCGGACACGCTCTCCCAATATCCGGACACGCTCTCCCAATATCCGGACACGCTCTCCCAATATCCAGACACGCTCTCCCAATATCCAGACAGGCTCTCCCAATATCCAGACACGCTCTCCCAATAAGTTTGTTATTCTCATAATGGTATTTTCTCTCCCTCTATTTATTTATCTGATCATTTGGGGCCACTGCCACCGACATTATTTTTCTCTCCATTTCAAATCATTCAGAAATCAGTTCATCTTCTGGTTGTGTTGGTTGGTTATTAATATTTGCTGTGTGTGTGTGTGTGTGTGTGTTGATAATCCTATTCTGCTTTGGGTCTATGGCTGCTAGTTATCTTGTGTTAATGTACTTTAGCCTGTTCACAAAACAGAGAGGAATGAAGAGACAGTAGGGACACAGAGAGAAAGAGTTGAGAGAGAGATATATGGAGAGAAAGAGAGAGTGAAAGACAGAGGAGAGAGAGAGAGACCACAGAAAGGAGATTGACAGGACAGCCATTAAAGCATATCAGACAAACAAAGAGTTATCTTTGTGCCAAAACAAATGTCTTGTTCGGGTGAAGACCTCGTGAGAGGACTTCACCTGTTATAGGTCTGATGGGTGTGAGTAGTTGTTTCTGTACTCGTAATAATAGCAGGACTCTACCATGTATCTACGTCCTTCTATCACTGTCACCCTGAATGGGTCGGGGTTAGAGGAGGAAGACACCTTGCTAGAAGAATGTTGGTGTCTTGTCTGGACTGATCACTCTCATTCTGTACCCACATCACCCACCTTCAGGCTAAAGTTACATCCACAATTGGTTTCCTGTACCGCAACGAACCATCCTGACAATCCTGGACTCTGGTGATTTAGTTGTAGGCCCCAAAAACCAATCCTGGACTATGGTGATTTAGTTGTAGGCCCCAAAAACCAATCCTGGACTATGGTGATTTAGTTGTAGGCCCCAAAAACCAATCCTGGACTATGGTGATTTAGTTGTAGGCCCCAAAAACCAATCCTGGACTATGGTGATTTAGTTGTAGGCCCCAAAAACCAATCCTGGACTATGGTGATTTAGTAGTAGGCCCCAAAAACCAATCCTGGACTATGGTGATTTAGTTGTAGGCCCCAAAAACCAATCCTGGACTATGGTGATTTAGTAGTAGGCCCCAAAAACCTCCATTGACAAAGTAGACATCATTTACCACACTGCCATTCGCTTTGTTACCAGGTCCCCCTTCAACACTCATCACTGTGACCTTTACACCCTGGTCAACTGGCCGCGTTACAATCACGACACCAGACTCACTGGTCCCAAGTCCCTCGTAGGCAAGTCCCCCCTCTACCTCGGCTCACTCCTCAACATCTCCACTACCAGTAGCAACCCCTGGTAGATGTATCACACTGGTCGTTCCCAAAGCCCACACTTCCTTTGGCTGTCGTTCATTCCAGTTTTCCGCCGCCAACGGCTGGACTGAACTGCAGAAGACCATCAGGCTGGATTTATTCACCCCACCTCAGTCCTTCAGCAACATGAACTGAGCTGCAGAAGACCATGAGCTTGATTTATTCACCCCACCTCAGTGCTTCAGCAACATGAACTGAGCTGCAGAAGACCCTCAGGCTTGATTTATTCACCCCACCTCAGTGCTTCAGCAACATGAACTGAGCTGCAGAAGACCCTCAGGCTTGATTTATTCACCCCACCTCAGTGCTTCAGCAACATGAACTGAGCTGCAGAAGACCCTCAGGCTTGATTTATTCACCCCACCTCAGTGCTTCAGCAACATGAACTGAGCTGCAGAAGACCCTCAGGCTTGATTTATTCACCCCACCTCAGTCCTTCAGCAACATGAACTGAGCTGCAGAAGACCCTCAGGCTTGATTTATTCACCCCACCTCAGTGCTTCAGCAACATGAACTGAGCTGCAGAAGACCCTCAGGCTTGATTTATTCACCCCACCTCAGTCCTTCAGCAACATGAACTGAGCTGCAGAAGACCCTCAGGCTTGATTTATTCACCCCACCTCAGTCCTTCAGCAACATGAACTGAGCTGCAGAAGACCCTCAGGCTTGATTTATTCACCCCACCTCAGTCCTTCAGCAACATGAACTGAGCTGCAGAAGACCCTCAGGCTTGATTTATTCACCCCACCTCAGTGCTTCAGCAACATGAACTGAGCTGCAGAAGACCCTCAGGCTTGATTTATTCACCCCACCTCAGTGCTTCAGCAACATGAACTGAGCTGCAGAAGACCCTCAGGCTTGATTTATTCACCCCACCTCAGTCCTTCAGCAACATGAACTGAGCTGCAGAAGACCCTCAGGCTTGATTTATTCACCCCACCTCAGTCCTTCAGCAACATGAACTGAGCTGCAGAAGACCCTCAGGCTTGATTTATTCACCCCACCTCAGTGCTTCAGCAACATGAACTGAGCTGCAGAAGACCATCAGGCTTGATTTATTCACCCCACCTCAGTCCTTCAGCAACATGAACTGAGCTGCAGAAGACCATCAGGCTTGATTTATTCACCCCACCTCAGTCCTTCAGCAACATGAACTGAGCTGCAGAAGACCCTCAGGCTTGATTTATTCACCCCACCTCAGTCCTTCAGCAACATGAACTGAGCTGCAGAAGACCATCAGGCTTGATTTATTCACCCCACCTCAGTCCTTCAGCAACATGAACTGAGCTGCAGAAGACCCTCAGGCTTGATTTATTCACCCCACCTCAGTCCTTCAGCAACATGAACTGAGCTGCAGAAGACCCTCAGGCTTGGTTTATTCACCCCACCTCAGTCCTTCAGCAACATGAACTGAGCTGCAGAAGACCCTCAGGCTTGATTTATTCACCCCACCTCAGTCCTTCAGCAACATGAACTGAGCTGCAGAAGACCCTCAAGCTTGATTTATTCACCCCACCTCAGTGCTTCAGCAACATGAACTGAGCTGCAGAAGACCCTCAGGCTTGATTTATTCACCCCACCTCAGTCCTTCAGCAACATGAACTGAGCTGCAGAAGACCCTCAGGCTTGATTTATTCACCCCACCTCAGTCCTTCAGCAACATGAACTGAGCTGCAGAAGACCCTCAGGCTTGATTTATTCACCCCACCTCAGTCCTTCAGCAACATGAACTGAGCTGCAGAAGACCCTCAGGCTTGATTTATTCACCCCACCTCAGTGCTTCAGCAACATGAACTGAGCTGCAATCTGATCAGTGTAGCTGCTGATCATTCAGTCTGCTGTGTTGCCTTGAACTTTTCTGCTCTAAACCCACTGGGAATATTTCTTCTTGTTGTATATTTGATGAATTTGGACATTTCCTCTGTATTGTGTGTTATGTGATTTTAGTGGGATTGTGTGTGGTCCTGTTTACTATTGTAATGTGATGCCTCTTGGCCAGGTCAGTATTATAAGTTAAAATGGCTTGTATTATAAGTCAATTGACTTGTAATGATTGAATAAAGATAAACAGTCATATAAATGATAATCTCTCTCTGCCTTCTTCTATTTCCCCCTTTCTCTCTCCTCTCCCCTACACCGCCATCTCTCCCTCTTTCCCACACCTCTCTCTCCACCCCTCCCTTTACCCCTCTCCTCTCCCCCTACACCGCCATCTCTCCCTCTTTCCCACACCTCTCTCCACCCCTCCCTTTCCCCCTCTCCTCTCACCCTACACCACCATCTCTCCCTCTTTCCCACACCTCTCTCTCCACCCCTCCCTTTCCCCTCTCCTCTCCCCCTACACCGCCATCTCTCCCTCTTTCCCACACCTCTCTCCACCCCTCCCTTTCCCCCTCTCCTCTCCCCCCTACACCGCCACCTCTCCCTCTTTACCACACCTCCCTTTCCCTCTCTCCTCTCCCCTACACCGCCATCTCTCCCTCTTTCCCACACCTCTCTCTCCACCCCTCCCTTTCCCCCTCTCCTCTCCCCCTACACCGCCATCTCTCCCTCTTTCCCACACCTCTCTCCACCCCTCCCTTTCCCCCTCTCCTCTCCCCCTACACCACCATCTCTCCCTCTTTCCCACACCTCTCTCTCTCCACCCCTCCCTTTCCCCCTCTCCTCTCCCCCTACACCGCCACCTCTCCCTCTTTCCCACACCTCTCTCTCCACCCCTCCCTTTCCCTCTCTCCTCTCCCCTACACCGCCATCTCTCCCTCTTTCCCACACCTCTCTCTCCACCCCTCCCTTTCCCCCTCTCCTCTCCCCCTACACCACCATCTCTCCCTCTTTCCCACACCTCTCTCTCCACCCCTCCCTTTCCCTCTCTCCTCTCCCCCTACACCGCCATCTCTCCCTCTTTCCCACACCTCTCTCTCCACCCCTCCCTTTCCCTCTCTCCTCTCCCCTCTACTCCGCCCTCCACCTTTCTCTCTCCATCCCTCCCTGTCATCTCGCTCTCTCGTTCGCTCTTTCTCAGAGATGTGTTCAAGGTGGATGGCAACATCGCCCTGAACTACCGTGACCCCGAGGGTGACCTGGTGCGTCTCCTTGACGACGGGGACGTGGAGCTGATGGTGGCTGATGGGCGGGCGCAAAGGTCAAAGGTCAAGAGGCCTGTCAATCAGTTTCCGTGGGAACTGCATGTCACCGCGGCCTCTGACCTATCTGTGTATAATACTGAGATATAAACACAGGGAGATGGAGGTTTTCACTTGTTTCTGTACTCGCTGAAGAGAGGCCATTTTGTGTTCGCTTCAGTGTGTGTGTGTGTGCACGCTTTCAGGTGCACCTGTCTGTCCGTGCCCTTGTGCATGTGAGTCTCGCCAGCTTGCATCCGTAATCCACTGCAAACCTGCATGTAGTAGTCCGGACTGAGACCCAGTGACAGGGTGACAGACTTTAATTAAGGGGACAGACGCTGGATTGTAACACATTACAGAAGTTAGTCTGATTGAGCAATGTGAATGCAACCTAAAAGGCACACTAGGCCCTACATAGTGCACTACTTTTCACCAGACTCCTATGAGCCCCGCTCAAAATTTGTGCACTATATAGGGAACAGGGTGCCATTAGGGATGACACCTTAGTCACATTCATTAGTATGTCTGTGTTTTGTGGCTTTAAACGTGTAACATTTCACCTGTACTGTTGAGTAAATGTTAATATAAGGACATTTAATAACGTTTTAGAAACTTGTGTTCTATTACTCCATATATTCTGTTGTGGTCGTAGTAATGCTTAGCTATGCTCCCATTGTGTTTTCTATCAGTAAAAAATACACTATTGAAATATATAAGTGCGTGTGAGTGTGTGTGAGAACACGCGCTTCTGTGTGTTATCTGTGTTTGCTGAATGTGTTCTGATGAGAGAGAGGAACAGTAACCGTCAGTGTGTGGTCTGGGTGACATCTACAGGCTTGCATACCAAATCGCACCCTTTCCCTATATAAAGCACTACTTTAAAATGGCACCCTAAGTGATTAGGGTGCCATTTGGGACAGAGTAAGGTATGCCGGACCTAGCTCTCTGGCCGGCCGACTGGTACTATCCGGCCAGACAGATAGGTAGGTCTGGCCTATGTACATGACCAGGGAAATGTAGGAGAGCATGTTGCCACGGTGACATGTTTCCAGGGCATGTCTTTCCCCTCTCGCTGCTTCTTGTCAACAATACTTGTTGCTATTGGAGACTTCTGTCCCCAGCACAGAGGTGGTGAAGTAGAGCTGAAACAGCCTGTCCAGCTGTGGGCCTACAGGTGGTTTGGGTCTGGACAGGGGTAGAACTGGCTCCACATAATGACACAGTGCCTTCGGAAAGTATTCAGACCCTTTGACTTTTTACCACATTTTGTTACGTTAAAATGGCCCCCCAAAAATAAAAATAAACATCATCAGCAATCGACACACAATACACCATAATGACAGAGCAGAAACAAGTTTTTAGAAATACCTTATTTACATAAGTATTCCGACCCTTTGCTATGAGACTTGAGATTGAGCTCAGGAGGCATCCTGTTTCCATTGATCACTTTCCGAATGCACTGTACATTCAATTATCTTCATTAGTTCTGTCCCTCTAAGAAAGTGGAATAAAGTCCTAGACACCACTTCCCTCCTCTTTCCTCCCCCACTAAAACCCCAAACCTCAACCCATCCAGCCTCTAACCCTCTAGAGTCATAGACACCACTTCCTCCCCCACTACACCACCCCAACCCCATCCAGCCTCTCTAACCCTCTAGAGTCATAGACATCACTCCCCCCACTACACCACCCAAACCTCAACCCCATCCAGCCTCTCTAACCCTCTAGAGTCATAGACACCACTTCCTCCCCCACTACACCACCCCAACCCCATCCAGCCTCTCTAACCCTCTAGAGTCATAGACATCACTTCCTCCCCCACTACACCACCCCAACCCCATCCAGCCTCTCTAACCCTCTAGAGTCATAGACACCACTTCCTCCCCCACTAAACCCCAAACCCCATCCAGCCTCTCTAACCCTCTAGAGTCATAAACATCACTTCCTCCCCCACTACACCACCCAAACCTCAACCCCATCCAGCCTCTCTAACCCTCTAGAGTCCTAGACATCACTCCCCCCACTACACCACCCCAACCCCATCCAGCCTCTCTAACCCTCTAGAGTCATAAACATCACTTCCTCCCCCACTACACCACCCAAACCTCAACCCCATCCAGCCTCTCTAACCCTCTAGAGTCATAAACATCACTTCCTCCCCCACTACACCACCCAAACCTCAACCCCATCCAGCCTCTAACTCTCTAGAGTCATAGACATCACTTCATCCCCCCACTACACCACCCCAACCCCATCCAGCCTCTAACCCTCTAGAGTCCTAGACATCCCTCCCTCCCCACTACACCACCCCAACTCCATCCAGCCTCTAACTCTCTAGAGTCATAGACATCACTTCATCCCCCCACTACACCACCCCAACCCCATCCAGCCTCTAACCCTCTAGAGTCCTAGACATCCCTCCCTCCCCACTACACCACCCCAACTCCATCCAGCCTCTAACACTTTCACACAATCTCTCCCTATCTACATCATAGAAAGAGTAGCTGTTGCCTTGGCAGCAGCTACTGGAGGTCCATAATAAATACAAACACCTTTAACAACTATCAACACATACTTCAACGTCTCCTCCACTAAACACTCATCACACAGACCTGCTCCATGTCTCCCTATCACTAAACACTCATCACACAGACCTGCTCCATGTCTCCCTATCACTAAACACTCATCACACAGACCTGCTCCATGTCTTCCTATCACTAAACACTCATCACAGACTTGCTCCATGTCTCCCTATCACTAAACACGTATCACACAGACCTGCTTCATGTCTCCCTATCACTAAACACTCATCACACAGACCTGCTTCATGTCTCCCTATCACTAAACACCCATCACACAGACCTGCTTCATGTCTCCCTATCACTAAACACTCATCACACAGACCTGCTCCATGTCTCCCTATCACTAAACACTCATCACACAGACCTGCTCCATGTCTCCCTATCACTAAACACCCATCACACAGACCTGCTCCATGTCTCCCTATCACTAAACACTCATCACACAGACCTGCTCCATGTCTTCCTATCACTAAACACTCATCACAGACTTGCTCCATGTCTCCCTATCACTAAACACTCATCACACAGACCTGCTCCATGTCTCCCTATCACTAAACACTCATCACACAGACCTGCTCCATGTCTCCCTATCACTAAACACTCATCACACAGACCTGCTCCATGTCTCCCTATCACTAAACACTCATCACACAGACCTGCTCCATGTCTCCCTATCACTAAACACTCATCACACAGACCTGCTCCATGTCTCCCTATCACTAAACACTCATCACACAGACCTGCTTCATGTCTCCCTATCACTAAACACTTATCACACAGACCTGCTTCATGTCTCCCTATCACTAAACACTCATCACACAGACCTGCTTCATGTCTCCCTATCACTAAACACTCATCACACAGACCTGCTCCATGTCTCCCTATCACTAAACACAGATATATTCTGTGTCAAAACCGTCTAATCCACACAACTTCACCTGTCCTACATCCCATAGTCCCCACCTCTTCCTTAACTGACCTGTACACGTGACAAAATGGCCTCTCCTTACTACTACCATCCCATACTCCCTACCTCTTCCTTAACTGACCTGTACACGTGACAAAATGGCCTCTCCTTACTACTATCATCCCATAGTCCCCACCTCTTCCTTAACTGACCTGTACACGTGACAAAATGGCCTCTCCTTACTACTACCATCCCATACTCCCCACCTCTTCCTTAACTGACCTGTACACGTGACAAAATGGCCTCCCCTTACTACTATCATCCCATAGTCCCCACCTCTTCCTTAACTGACCTGTACACGTGACAAAATGGCCTCCATTACTACTATCATCCCGTACTCCCTACCTCTTCCTTAACTGACCTGTACACGTGACAAAATGGCCTCCCCTTACTACTATAATCCCATAGTCCCCACCTCTTCCTTAACTGACCCGTACACGTGACAAAATGGCCTCTCCTTACTACTACCATCCCATACTCCCCACCTCTTCCTTAACTGACCTGTACACGTGACAAAATGGCCTCCCCTTACTACTATCATCCCATAGTCCCCACCTCTTCCTTAACTGACCTGTACACGTGACAAAATGGCCTCCCCTTACTACTATCATCCCATAGTCCCTACCTCTTCCTTAACTGACCTGTACACGTGACAAAATGGCCTCCCTTACTACTATCATCCCATAGTCCCCACCTCTTCCTTAACTGACCTGTACACGTGACAAAATGGCCTCCCTTACTACTATCATCCCATAGTCCCTACCTCTTCCTTAACTGACCCGTACACGTGACAAAATGGCCTCCCTTACTACTATCATCCCATAGTCCCTACCTCTTCCTTAACTGACCCGTACACGTGACAAAATGGCCTCCCTTACTACTATCATCCCATAGTCCCCACCTCTTCCTTAACTGACCCGTACACGTGACAAAATGGCCTCCCTTACTACTATCATCCCATAGTCCCTACCTCTTCCTTAACTGACCCGTACACGTGACAAAATGGCCTCCCTTACTACTATCATCCCATAGTCCCCACCTCTTCCTTAACTGACCCGTACACGTGACAAAATGGCCTCCCCTTACTACTATCATCCCATAGTCCCTACCTCTTCCTTAACTGACCTGTACACGTGACAAAATGGCCTCCCTTACTACTATCATCCCATAGTCCCCACGTCTTCCTTAACTGACCTGTACACGTGACAAAATGGCCTCCCTTACTACTATCATCCCACTGCCTTTGCCAAAGATCGGGCCCTTTTTCCCGGATGGATGACTTGACTTCCCTGCGGCCCAGCGGGACCTGAATATCTACCCCCCCTCTCCTCACAGCACTCTTAACAACCACATTGGCCTTCTCATTACCCAGAGGGAACCCAGCAAAAGCTTACCACCATTCCAATCCCAATAACAGCACCATCATCTCCACAAACCATTCTCCCCTATCCGACCTGTCCGTCTTCACTACTCAACACTGCCGCCCAATCAGAGCAGACCACCACTCTGAGTGGTTTCACCTCCTCCACCCATCTCAAACCTAGAATCATGGCCATCAACTCAGCCACATACACTGACGTGCAGTCAGTAAACCTCTTACATACTCTAACATTGAAATCTGGGATATACACCCCTGCCCCACCCGACCACTAACTGGATCCATTTAACCATCTGTATATGTCCTTAAAAACCAATTCAAATGATTGATCTATATACAGTGTATCTCTCCACACCCCGTCTCACGTCCTCACACCATTCTCTCCTACCCTGATTCATATCTACATCTACACTTGGCTCCGGAAAACAGCAACAGAGGAACGTTCCCGACGCAATTGCCGGCCTGGTCTCTCTCTCCCCCGGTCCATTTTCTACCACTTTCTGCCCAATTGTCCACTTCAAACCAGATTGACAATTCTGACCCCACCCCTCACCCGTATGACCCGATCGAACAGGAAGTCCATGATCCAATTTTCACCAACGTTGTTCAAGATGTATGTTTTATCTTCTCCGCACTAAAGGACTGTGAGTTGCAGCCGTCTTGAAATGGGCTTGTGGGTGTGGCCTAACATTTTATGACCATATGTCCATATATGGTACTAAGTCGCGCCAAAGATTGTATAGTACAAAGATGTCCTTGAAAAGTGATATCCCAAGTATAAATACAGTAAAGTACACACGCTAAAGGATATTTTTATTTTGTATTTTTAGCAAAATAGTGTTGCAAAAGGAGTAGGGCATGTTTCATATAAATATTGTCATGAGCTGAATCATGCTAATTTGTTTCTAAACCAAATAGATTTCAAATAAAGTTTAATATACACATGCTAAACAGGTGTAGACTAACAGTGAAATGCTTACTTACAGTCCCTTCCCAACAATTCAGAATACTGTAAAATATATATTTTATTTATATATATATATATATTTTGTCATTTTGAATAATTTTGACGAAAACAGTGCTCCATTTTATTCAAATAAATATCCTTTCATTTGAGTCACATCACATTTGTATTGTCTCATTAACCTACTAACCTACTAACCTACTAACCTACTAACCTACTAGCCTACTAACCTACTAACCTACTAACCTACTAACCTACTATCCTACTAACCTACTAACCTACTAACCTACTAACCTACTAACCTACTAACCTACTAGCCTACTAACCTACTAACCTACTAACCTACTAACCTACTAACCTACTAACCTACTAACCTACTAACCTACTAACCTACTAGCCTACTAACCTACTAACCTACTAACCTACTAACCTACTATATATTCCCTTTCTTCTTTTGTTTTTGTTTAGTATGAAGTCTTTTTGTCATCACATGACATGCACCAACATACTGTGCATAGCCCTGCGTCATCGCTTGCCAGATAGCTAGGTCCGGCCTGCTGGCCATATTGCCATATTACTAAGGGGTTTTAACAACTGCACTTTGCACAAGGTCCTGCGCATGTACCACCAGTACACCATTTCACACCAGGAAAAATAAGGCTACATTTGTGCTATGGGACAATACCAGCTTTCAGACTATGTCAACTTCTGTGTTGTCAGTCGTGCCTATTAAAACCTGTACAATCTTCTCTAACAATAAGCCGTGGGCATCAATACATCTAAAATCACTACTTAATGTAAAGAAGGCAGTTCATGCTGAGAGTGTTAAACAGGCTTTAGGAGATGTACAAGGTGAGATACAAACACAGATACTGGTGGACAAGGAGGCGAACAAAGGGTGGAGAGGACCCTCTCCCCTGGAAACACAAGGGTGGAGAGGACCCTCTCCCCAGGAGACACAAGGGTGGAGAAGACCCTCTCCCCTGGAAACACAAGGGTGGAGAGGACCCTCTCCCCAGGAAACACAAGGGTGGAGAGGACCCTCTCCCCTGGAAACAGAAGGGTGGAGAGGACCCTCTCCCCAGGAAACACAAGGGTGGAGAGGACCCTCTCAGGAAACACAAGGGTGGCCTGGCAAGGGATTACATCCATGGCTAGTGCCCCACACATAGGCAGGGGGAAAACCAGTGCTGACCTTGGTAGACATGAGGGCCAGAACATGGCTAATGAACTGAATGTTTTCTTCCCAAGATTTGAATCAGACGACTATGTGTCGGAGGTAAAAACAAATGGAAGCATCATTACAAATGTTTGAGAGAGTTTGTTGTTAAACAGGGGAATGTGTTGATGTTGTTCAGGGGATGTAACACATACAAAAGCCCAGGCCCAGACAAAATGAGTGGACATGTGTTGAAGCACTGTGCTGAACAATTAGCTGGTGTTTTTATAGACATTTTCCAATCGTTGCTCAACCAGTAAAATGTTCCAGTATTGTGGGAAAACTCAATAATTGTACTCATTTCTAAAGCATCTAATCCCTCTCTGTTGAACGACTCCTCGACCCATTTCAGTTTGCCTATCAGCCCAGCAGAGGAGTTGATGATGCCATTCTTACTCTCTTCAACATGGTCTAAAGACCTCTAGAGGGCGCCAAATCCTGTCTATTGACTTTTCTTCTGCCTAAAACACAATCCAGCCTTACATTCTGGCACAGATACTCGTAAGAGTCTTCTTAGATGGTGGGCTGGTTTTGTGGCTGTTGGACTTCCTGAGCCAGAGGTCACAGCGGGTCAAAGTAGGTCCCCACATGTCTGACATACGCACCACCAACACAGGCTCTCCTCAGGGATGTGTTTTGTCCCCACTCCCGTACATTTTGTACACTACTAGTTGTACTAGTTCCCATCCTGACAAACACCTCATTAAGTTCGCTGATGACACTGCCTTGATCAGCCTGTTGCATGATGACGAGGAACATCATGGCCTGGTCCTAAATGACGTTGTAGAGTGGTGTGGCCAATCACACTCGGTTGTGTTGTGTTGTCAATTTGTTTTCTACTGTATTTAAATTCCACTTTAAACGTGTGCATGTTACTGCAGCAAAATGTCCCCATGGGGACAATAAAGTAAGATGGGTCCAGTCTGCCGGCAGGCCAGATAGCTGGGTCCATAGCTAGGTCCGGCAGGCCAGATAGCTGGGTCCATAGCTAGGTCCGGCAGGCCAGATAGCTGGGTTCATAGCTAGGTCCGGCAGGCCAGATAGCTGGGTCCATAGCTAGGTCCGGCAGGCCAGATAGCTGGGTCCATAGCTAGGTCCGGCCGGCCAGATAGCTGGGTCCATAGCTAGGTCCGGCAGGCCCGATAGCTGGGTCCATAGCTAGGTCCGGCAGGCCAGATAGCTGGGTCCATAGCTGGGTCCATAGCTGGGTCCATAGCTAGGTCCGGCCGGCCAGATAGTTGGGTCCATAGCTAGGTCCGGCAGGCCAGATAGCTGGGTCCATAGCTAGGTCCGGCCAGCCAGATAGTTGGGTCCATAGCTAGGTCCGGCAGGCCAGATAGCTGGGTCCATAGCTAGGTCCGGCCAGCCAGATAGCTGGGTCCATAGCTAGGTCCGGCCAGCCAGATAGCTGGGTCCATAGCTAGGTCCGGCAGGCCAGATAGCTGGGTCCATAGCTAGGTCCGGCAGGCCAGATAGCTGGGTCCATAGCTAGGTCCGGCAGGCCAGATAGCTGGGTCCATAGCTAGGTCCGGCAGGCCAGATAGCTGGGTCCATAGCTAGGTCCGGCAGGCCAGATAGCTGGGTCCATAGCTAGGTCCGACAGGCCAGATAGCTGGGTCCATAGCTAGGTCCGGCAGGCCAGATAGCTGGGTCCATAGCTAGGTCCGGCAGGCCAGATAGCTGGGTCCATAGCTAGGTCCGGCAGGCCAGATAGCTGGGTCCATAGCTAAGTCCGGCAGGCCAGATAGCTGGGTCCATAGCTAGGTCCGGCAGGCCAGATAGCTGGGTCCATAGCTAGGTTCGGCAGGCCAGATAGCTGGGTCCATAGCTAGGTTCGGCAGGCCAGATAGCTAGGTCTGGTCCCATCTGGCCGGCCGATTGGTCCCATTTGACCGGCCGACTGGTACTATCTGGCTGGCCGAGGGGGAGAGGTCTGACTCTTGGTGCTGTGTCGCCCTAGACCACCAGAAGGCAGTAGAGTGAGTGAGTCAGGTTAAGGTCTGACCAACATAGGAGAAAGAACCAGAACACAAAGATACCAAAAAGTCATATTTAAAAGAAAATGTTGACGACAGTCTTCATCGGAACTTTTAAGGAGTTCTTCTGATTGGCTGCGACAGAGCCCGAGCAAAGAGAAAGCATGAAGCATTGACCAATTCCATATTGAGATGAGTTACAATTTTGTGCTTATGCCCGAATGGTTGTGGGAGTTGGAGATGGAGTCGTGGAATCGTGTAGATTTGTTGCGGTTCTGCCGTCCAGAGGGAACGTACGCTCCACACCACGTGACCGGGAACTGCGACTTGCTTTCCTCTCTGGAGCGGGGCACCATTGAAAGGATTGAGAACTGGAGAGGCGCTCAGTGGCGTGTGTGTAAAGGTTTACCTCAGGCTAGCTTTCCTCCACACTGTGGAAAGGAAGCAGCTGTATTAAGGCGTGAGTTCAGTACCAGTCAAAATTTGGACACACCTACTCATTCAAGGGTTTTTCTTTATTTTTACTATTTTCTACACTGTAGAATAATAGTGAAGACATCACTACTATGAAATAACACATATGGGATCATGTAGTAACCGAAAAAGTGTTAAACAAATCAAAATATGTTTTATATTTGAGATTCTTCAAAGCATCCACCCTTTGCCTTGATGACAGCCTTGCATTCTCTCAACCAAGCGTGTGTAGTGAGGAGACCATAGAGTTGAATGCCGGTACTGTTTAGCTAGATCTAGAACCCCTATCAACACTATGGCACTCAAAGAGGGCTCCCTTTCACTTTCCAAACTTCCTGGAAAAGCTATGCGCACTCACACACATCTAGAACAAGTTCCCACTGTTTGGAGTTAACGCTGAGACAGAGGTTCATTTCCAAATGGCCCTATGGGCCCTGTTCAAAAGTAGTGCACTGTGTAAGGGATAGAGTGTCATTTGGGGTGCAGACAAGATCCTTAAACCTCTATCAACATTGTTGCAATGCTGTAAGAACGGATCCCCTTCCTCTTTCAAACATGCTCGATCAGTAAATCCTTTGGGGAGGAAAGAGTTGTCTCTCTTTCTCTTAACAGTCACTATTACCACCCCGTGAGTGAGAAGAGATCTTTGTGTTTCAAAAACGTCCATTATCTTAGTAGGGTGTAGAGTGAAGTTGCCCCTAGACGCTGAACTTGGGTCAGTTCTGCATTTTTTTCTCACTAATGGTTAATAATATTGTGATTGGTGAAGGGGAAGCTGATCCTAGATCTGTGTCTAATGAAAGATGTTGTTCACTTGCTTTGTGGTACTGAGAACAGCTGTTCAGCTGTTCATTGTGTGTTTCTCTTTCTATGAAAAATATGTAGGCCTATGAATGTTTCCTTGAATCTCTCTCTCCCCACACACCCTGCCTCTCTCTCTCTCTCTCTCTCTTTCTCTCTCTTTTGCTCTCTCTCTGTCTTTCTCTCTCTCCCCCCCTCTCTCTCTCTCTCTCTCTCTCTCTCTCTCTCTCTCTCTCTCTCTCTCTCTCTCTCTCTCTCACTCACTCACTCACTCACTCACTCACTCACTCACTCACTCACTCACTCACTCACTCACTCACTCACTCACTCACTCACTCACTCACTCACTCACTCACTCACTCACTCACTCACTCACTCACTCACTCACTCACTCTCTCTGTCTCTCTCTGTCTCTCTCTGTCTCTCTCTCTCTCTCTCTCCCTCACTCTCCCTCACTCTCCCTCCTCTCTCTCTCTCTCTCTCTCTCTCTCTCTCTCTCTCTCTCTCTCTCTCTTTCGCTCTCTCACATCTGGACAGGCGTGAAACAGCTGGGTCCGTTACAGTCCTCCTAGGCAGACACACAGACACATACACACAGACACACAGACACATACACAAGCACGCTGTTTCATTTCCTTACTACAGCAACCTCTCATCACTCCATCTCTCCAAGCCAACCCTCCATCTCCCTCTCCCACGTTGCACCCTCTCTGGGCACATTTGAGGTCTTCTGTGTCCTATGGAGACACCCCTTTCTTCTCCTCCCCACCCATCCAACTGATCCTAACAGGGGGGTGCCCCATGGCAACACATTCCTGTTCTCCGCTCACTGGCTCTGATCTTTCTCTCGTCTTCTCCTTTCATCCCTCTCTCATCTCGTCGTCCTCCCTCCATCTTCCCCAGGGCTACGATTCACAATCAGGATCTGGAAGAGAGGAGGCACTTGGAGGGAGGAAGAAAGAGACTGTTCTTTCTTCAGTTTTTCTCTTTTCGCAATATTTCTGAAGTGAATTGTGCTTCTGTACAGTAATGTGTTAGAAGGAAGGAGATTAATGTATGTGTATGTGTGTGTGTGTGAGTGTGTGAGTGCGTGTGATGGACTGTGTCCTAATATGGCCCGGTGATTAGGCTTGTCTTACTTCTGATTAATATTCACATGGAAAGAAAGAAAGAAGTTAGATAAATGAGTGTGGGATGTAGGGATAATGGAGAGATAATACCCGTTGTAGATCAGTCTGTCATGACAGAACAAGGGAAGAACGGAGGGAGGGGAAGAGAGGAGGAGGAGGACCGAGGAACACGCCGGCCTGGCACTAAGCTATCTAAGCCAACTAAATAACGTCATCCTCAAATGAGAGCGAGAGAGAGACAGAGGGAGGAAGAGAGAGAGAAATAGAGGGAGGGAGGGAGAAATAGAGGGAGGGAGGGAAGGAGAGAGAAAAAAGAGAGAAATATAGAGAAAGGGAGGGAGTAAACGAGGTCATGCCAGGCGAAGTGGAGGAAGGGAGGGAGAGATGGTGGAACATAGCCAACCAGTGAAAGAGGGAGGATAGGGATGAGTTAAATAGAAAATGTTGGTAGGCCTTAGTTGAGGTCATCTTGAGATCACGGTATAGTGGTGGCTGGATATGCATTATGCAGACATAAAACATTCTACTAAGACTGTAATTAGACGATGTGACAACTTGATTTGTGGTGGGAGCAACCAGCCCTTTTTAAAAGGCACGATTAAGACGTCGCCGTAGGGGAGGGCTGCCGTGTCATCGGCTCTTAACCAACCGTGCTATTTTGTTAGTTTTTTGCGTTGTTCGTAACTTGTTTTGTACAGAATGTTGCTGCTACCGTCTCTTATGACCTAAAAGAGCTTCTGGACATCAGAACTGGGATTTACTCACCTCAAACTGGATGAAGTGGCGGGAGGGATATACCACTACAGACACCCGACCAGGCCCAGATCCCCGTGATTCGCACGTGTATCCCACCAACAGGACATTAAAAACTGTAATATCTTATGTTTCACAGAGTCGTGGCTGAACGACGACATTAAGAATATACAGCACATCTCTTACTTGTTTAGGGAATTTCTTAAATCTGCATTGTTGGTTAAGGGCTTGTAAGTAAGCATTTCACTGTAAGGTCGACACCTGCTCTATTCGGCGCATGTGACAAATAACATTTGATTTGATTTGATCCACCCTAACCTCAAGGGTTCCAAGATTATATCCAGCAAATGACGGACAGGGTCTGGTAGTGTCCTAGTCCTTCCTGTCAGACTGACGGACAGGGTCTGGTAGTGTCCTAGTCCTTCCTGTCAGACTGACGGACAGGGTCTGGTAGTGTCCTAGTCCTTCCTGTCAGACTGACGGACAGGGTCTGGTAGTGTCCTAGTCCTTCCTGTCAGACTGACGGACAGGGTCTGGTAGTGTCCTAGTCCTTCCTGTCAGACTGACGGACAGGGTCTGGTAGTGTCCTAGTCCTTCCTGTCAGACTGACGGATACGGTCTGGTAGTGTCCTAGTCCTTCCTGTCAGACTGACGGACAGGGTCTGGTAGTGTCCTAGTCCTTCCTGTCAGACTGACGGACAGGGTCTGGTAGTGTCCTAGACTATCCCCCACAACCTTCTACCTGCCTTTCCCCACCACCTTCTACCTGCCTATCCCCACCACCTTCTACCTGCCTATCTCCACCACCTTCTACCTGCCTATCCCCACCACCTTCTACCTGCCTTCTATCTGCCTTCTACCTGCCTATCCCTTCCACCTTCGACCTGCCTATCCCCACCACCTTCTACCTGCCTATCCCTTCCACCTTCTACCTGCCTATCCCCACCACCTTCTACCTGCCTATCTCCACCACCTTCTACCTGCCTATCCCCACCACCTTCTACCTGCCTTCTATCTGCCTTCTACCTGCCTATCCCTTCCACCTTCGACCTGCCTATCCCCACCACCTTCTACCTGCCTATCTCCACCACCTTCTACCTGCCTATCCCCACCACCTTCTACCTGCCTATCCCCACCACCTTCTACCTGCCTATCTCCACCACCTTCTACCTGCCTATCCCCATCACCTTCTACCTGCCTTCTACCTGCCTTCTACCTGCCTCTCCCCACCACCTTCTACCTGCCTTCTATCTACCTTCTACCTGCCTATCCCTTCCACCTTCTACCTGCCTATCCCCACCACCTTCTACCTGCCTATCCCCACCACCTTCTACCTGCCTATCCCCACCACCTTCTACCTGCCTTCTACCTGCCTTCTACCTGCCTATCCCCACCACCTTCTACCTGCCTTCTACCTGCCTATCTCCACCACCTTCTAACTGCCTATCCCCACCACCTTCTACCTGCCTATCCCCACCACCTTCTACCTGCCTATCTCCACCACCTTCTACCTGCCTATCCCCACCACCCTCTACCTGCCTATCCCCACCACCTTCTACCTGCCTATCCCCACCACCTTCTACCTGCCTTCTACCTGCCTTCTACCTGCCTATCCCCACCACCTTCTACCTGCCTTCTACCTGCCTATCTCCACCACCTTCTAACTGCCTATCCCCACCACCTTCTACCTGCCTATCCCCACCACATTCTACCTGCCTATCCCCACCACCTTCTACCTGCCTATCCCCACCACCTTCTACCTGCCTTCTACCTGCCTATCCCCACCACCTTCTACCTGCCTTCTACCTGCCTATCCCCACCACCTTCTACCTGCCTTCTACCTGCCTTCTACCTGCCTATCCCCACCGCATTCTACCTGCCTTCTACCTGCCTATTCCCATCACCTTCTACTTGCCTTCTACCTGCCTATCCCCTCCACCTTCTACCTGCCTTCTACCTGCCTTCTACCTGCCTTCTGCCTATCCCCACCACCTTCTACCTGCCTATCCCCACCACCTTCTACCTGCCTATCCCCACCACCTTCTACCTGCCTTCTACCTGCCTATCCCCTCCACCTTCTACCTGCCTTCTACCTGCCTTCTACCTGCCTTCTGCCTATCCCCACCACCTTCTACCTGCCTATCCCCACCACCTTCTACCTGCCTATCCCCACCACCTTCTACCTGCCTTCTACCTGCCTATCCCCTCCACCTACTACCTGCCTTCTACCTGCCTTCTGCCTGCCTTTCCCCACCACCTTCTACCTGCCTATCCCCTCCACCTTCTCCCTGCCTTCGACCTGCCTATCCCCACCACCTTCTATCTGCCTATCTCCACCACCTTCTACCTGCCTATCCCCACCACCTTCTACCTGCCTATCCCCACCACCTTCTACCTGCCTATCCCCACACCTTCTACCTGCCTATCCCCAACACCTTCTACCTGCCTATCCCCAACACCTTCTACCTGCCTATCCCCAACACCTTCTACCTGCCTATCCCCACCACCTTCTACCCGCCTATCCCCACCACCTTTTACTTGCCTTCTACCTGCCTTCTACCTGCCTTCTACCTGCATTCTACCTGCCTATCCCCACCACCTTCTACCTGCCTATCCCCACCACCTTCTACCTGCCTTCTACCTGCCTATCCCCTCCACCTTCTACCTGGCTTCTACCTGCCTTCTACCTGCCTATCCCCACCACCTTCTACCTGCCTATCCCCTCCACCTTCTTCCTGCCTTCTACCTGCCTTCTACCTGCCTATCCCCACCACCTTCTACCTGCCTATCCCCACCACCTTCTACCTGCCTATCCCCTCCACCTTCTACCTGCCTTCTGCCTGCCTTTCCCCACCACCTTCTACCTGCCTATCCACTCCACCTTCTACCTGCCTTCTACCTGCCTATACCCACCACCTTCTACCTGCCTTCTACCTGCCTATCCCCACCACCTTCTGCCTGCCTTCTACCTGCCTATCCCCACCACCTTCTACCTGCCTTCTACCTGCCTTCTACTTGCCTATCCCCACCACCTTCTACCTGCCTATCCCCACCACCTTCTACCTGCCTATCCCCTCCACCTTCTACCTGCCTTCTACCTGCCTATCCCCACCACCTTCTACCTGCCTTCTACCTGCCTATCCCCACCACCTTCTACCTGCCTTCTACCTGCCTATCCCCACCACCTTCTACCTGCCTTCTACCTGCCTTCTACTTGCCTATCCCCACCACCTTCTACCTGCCTATCCCCACCACCTTCTACCTGCCTATCCCCTCCACCTTCTACCTGCCTTCTACCTGCCTTCTACCTGCCTATCCCCACCACCTTCTACTTGCTTTCTACTTGCCTTCTACCTGCCTTCTACCTGCCTATCCCCACCACCTTCTACCTGCCTATCCCCTCCACCTTCTACCTGCCTTCTACCTGCCTTCTACCTGCCTATCCCCTCCACCTTCTACCTGCCTTCTACCTGCCTATCCCCTCCACCTTCTACCTGCCTTCTACCTGCCTATCCCCACCACCTTCTACCTGCCTATCCCCTCCACCTTCTACCTGCCTTCTACCTGCCTTCTACCTGCCTATCCCCACCACCTTCTACCTGCCTATCCCCTCCACCTTCTACCTGCCTTCTACCTGCCTATCCCCACCACCTTTTACCTGCCTATCCCCACCAACTTCTACCTGCCTATCCCCACCACCTTCTACCTGCCTATCCCCTCCACCTTCTACCTGCCTTCTACCTGCTTATCCCCACCACCTTCTACCTGCCTATCCCCACCAACTTCTACCTGCCTATCCCCTCCACCTTCTACCTGCCTTCTACCTGCCTATCCCCACCACCTTCTACCTGCCTATCCCCTCCACCTTCTACCTGCCTATCCCCTCCACCTTCTACCTGCCTTCTACCTGCCTTCTACCTGACTTCTACCTGCCTATCCCCTCCACCTTCTTCAAAATAATTGTTAATTACAAGCTGTTGTTAATCACTCCCTGTTGACATGCACTTTCCCCACTACTCTAACAACTGCTATGGTGAAACCCCTTCTGAAGAAAAGGAATCTAGATTCTTCAGTTAATGACAATTTTCGGCCAATCTCAAACCTTCCATTCTTAAGTAAAATTCTGGATTTAAATGAATTCAACAGAAATGTACTTTTTTAAGTGCAATCTGGTTTTCATGCCCACCACAGCACAGTGACAGCCTTAGTAAAAGTGATAAATGATCTTAAAGCCAAGGCAGATGCCAAACAGCTCTCTGTCCTTGTACTCTTGGATTTAAGTGCTGTATTCGGCACTGTTGACCATGATGTCCTTCTGGGCAGATTGGAAAGGTGGGTTGGCCTCTTTGGTCCAATTCTATGTTGGTTTAGGACCTATTTAACTTGTCAAGAGTTTTTTTGTCACCCTTGGTGAACATAACTCAAGAGAAAATACTATAGATATTACATGTGGCATTCCACACGGTTCGATTTTGGGTCAGGTACTGATCAGTTTATATATATGTTATCCCTTGGCAGCATTATCAGAAAGCACAGCATTGATTTTCACTGCTACGCAGACGATACACAGCTTTACCTTTCTGTGTCACCAGAGGATATTAGCTCCACTGATAAATTATTCATGATTTAAATACTTGGATGACTCTCGACTCCCTAAATATATGTCACAACTTCCTAAATAAAGGCAAGACGGAGGTATTTATTGTTGGAGCCAAAACACGGAGAGAGAATCTGGCCTTGCATTTTTTAACCGGCAATAAAAAATGAAACACCAGTTAAAAAACTGAAGTGTCAGTTTAGATTCTGAACTTCATTTTGAATCACACGTTAGGAATGTGACCATAATAGCTTTTTACCACCTGAGGAACATTGCCAAGGTGCGGCCGTTTCTCTCTCAGGCTGATACAGAGAGACTCTCCCATGCTTTTATTACAAGCAGGCTTGACTACTGTAATGCTCTCCTGTCAGGTCTACTCAAGAAAGCCATTGGTCAACTGTAAAACATACAGAATGCTGCAGCACGGGTACTGACCAAGACCAGACGGAGAGAACACATCACACTGGTTTTAAAGTCTCTGTACTGTAAAACATACAGAATGCTGCAGCACGCATACTGACCAAGACCAGACGGAGAGAACACATCACACTGGTTTTAAAGTCTCTGTACTGTAAAACATACAGAATGCTGCAGCACGCGTACTGACCAAGACCAGACGGAGAGAACACATCACACTGGTTTTAAAGTCTCTGTACTGTAAAACATACAGAATGCTGCAGCACGGGTACTGACCAAGACCAGACGGAGAGAACACATCACACTGGTTTTAAAGTCTCTGTACTGTAAAACATACAGAATGCTGCAGCACGGGTACTGACCAAGACCAGACGGAGAGAACACATCACACTGGTTTTAAAGTCTCTGTACTGTAAAACATACAGAATGCTGCAGCACGGGTACTGACCAAGACCAGACGGAGAGAACACATCCCACTGGTTTTAAAGTCTCTGTACTGTAAAACATACAGAATGCTGCAGCACGGGTACTGACCAAGACCAGACGGAGAGAACACATCACACTGGTTTTAAAGTCTCTGTACTGTAAAACATACAGAATGCTGCAGCACGCATACTGACCAAGACCAGACGGAGAGAACACATCACACTGGTTTTAACGTCTGTACTGGCTGCCTTCTATTGGTTTTTACCAATAAATGTCAGACATGTTTTTAAGTTATGTACCCAGTAGGTCCCTCAGGTCCTCTGGCACTGGCCTTTTAACTATCCCAGCCTGGGACCAAGAGGCAGCCTTTAGTTACTCTGCCCACAGCCTCCTACACAGCCTGCCAGCGAACCTGAGGGGGCCAAACTTGGGGACATATTTAAAACACATCTTTTCAGCTCTGCTTTTCTTACGGGGGTTTTATTCTATCAGTTTGTACTGTTATTCTTTAGTTTTTATCCTCTGGTGTTTGTTGTGTAGTAAATATTTATGTTTTATTTATTGTTTTTTTATTTACATGTTTTTTTTTCCCTGTGAAGCGCATTGTGATACATCCATGTCTGAAATGTGCTGTATAAATAAAGTTTGAATTGATTTGATTCGTGCATTTTGATGTATGGTAGGATCACCTAATATTTGTGTGGTGACAAACCTGGCATTTCAGACACACACACACACACACACACACACACACACACACACACACACACACACACACACACACACACACACACACACACACACACACACACACACACACACACACACACACACACACACACACACACACACACACACACACACTGTTTGTGAAGCTTTGTAAGTGACATATTGTGTGTGTTCAGCCATTTGAGAGACTCGTTTCTTTTCTGAGTCTGAGAACATTTTGTGTCTTGATGTGAAACTGTGTGTGTGTTGGCCATTGTCCTGCGACGGTGTTTGTGTGTGTGTGTGTGTGTGTGTGTGTGTGAGACAATGCAGGAATGTCAGGCATGCTGTTTGCACTTCCTGTGTTTTCATCCCGTCGCTAAGGTACCGCTTCCTGTCTGTGGAGGTCGAAATCACTGACACACACACACACACACACACTTTCCACATACACTTCACTCCTACTATCACACCGGCCCGGACGACCTTCTTTAACCACCTCATTAGTGGTTATATGAGTTGGTTGATGACAGAAGACAGTATAAGTTATTATCTTGTTGTTCTGTGTTTCACCTCTCAGCCTTGATCCTCTGCTCCCTCCGTTCCTCTGACAAAACAGAGGGGACCTTCCTCCTCTCTGAGTCAGGCCCTAGTTCACAGAAATATCATTGTCAACAGTGGGAGAAAGAGATGGAGAGAGAGATGCAGAGAGAAAGGAGTGTGTGAAAAGGAAACAGATAGTGGGAAGGAGGGAGGAGAAGACAGAGGGGATGTGAGTGTTGACTGGTGATGTGAAAAGGAAACAGATAGTGGGAAGGAGGGAGGAGAAGACAGAGGGGATGTGAGTGTTGACTGGTGATGTGAAAAGGAAACAGATAGTGGGAAGGAGGGAGGAGAAGACAGAGGGGATGTGAGTGTTGACTGGTGATGTGAAAAGTGTGTCCCTGTTTTCCTTTTGTGTTGATATGAACAGTAACAATTGAAGAGGGAGAGAAAACAGATAGAGGGGGACAGAGGGAGAGGGCGAGAGAGAGGGGGAAGAAGGAGAGAGGGAGGGAAAGGGGGAGAGAAGGATGGAGAGGGAGAGAGAGTGGGGGAGAGAGAGAGCGGAGGGAGAGAGAGTGGAAGAGATGTAGAGAGAGAGGATGTTAAGTGTGTGTGTGTGTGTGTGTGTGTGTGTGTGTGTGTGTGTGTGTGTGTGTGTGTGTGTGTGTGTGTGTGTGTGTGTGTGTGTGTGTGTGTGTGTGTGTGTGTGTGTGTGTGTGTGTGTGTGTGTGTGTGTGCTCTTGCGTGTCTGCGTGTGTATGCTTGTTTGAATATCTGCGTGCGTGTATGTACAAGTGTGTTGGGTAAGAGTGATTAACAGTGGCAGCTGGTTGATAACGTAAGGTCTCCCCAAGCATCCAAGGCTTCTGCATACACACCTTCACACCGTCATAGTTTCCATGACAATGATAATTTTGACTTCACAGCTCCGATATGAGGAATTACACACACACACACACACACACACACACACACACACACACACACACACACACACACACACACACACACACACACACACACACACACACACACACACACACACACACACACACACACACACACACACACACACACACACACACACACACACACACACACACGATGATGTCAAGCAAAGAGGCACTGAGTTTGAAGGTAGGCCTTGAAATGCATCCACAGGTACACCCCCAATTGACTCAAATTATGTCAATTAACCTATCAGAAGCTTCTAACGCCATGACATCATTTTATGGAATTTTCCAAAGCTGTTTAAAGGCACTTAATCAATGTAACTTCTGACCCACTGAAATTGTGATACAGTGAATTACAAGTGATCCTGTCTGTAAACAATTGTTGGGAAAATGACTTGTGTCATTCAAAAAGTGGATGCCCTAACTGACTTGCCAAAACTATAGTTTGTTAACAAGAAATTTGTGGAGTGGTTGAAAAACGAGATTTAATGATTCCAACCTAAGTGTATGTAAACTTCCGACTTCAACTCTCTCTCTCTCTCTCTCTCTCTCTCTCTCTCTCTCTCTCTCTCTATCTATATATATATATCTATATATATATATATATATATTAATATATATATATATATAATATATATATATATATATATATATATATATATATATATATAATATATATATATATATATATATATATATATATATATATATATATATATATATATATATATATATTATATATATATATATATATATATATATATATATATATATATATATATATATATATATATATATATATATATATATATATATATATATATATATATATATATATATATATATATATTTAGTACCAGTCAAACATTTGGACACACCTACTCATTCAAGGGTTTTATTTATTTTTTACTTTTTTCTACATTATAGAAAAATAGTGAAGAAATCAAAACTATGAAATAGCACATATGGAATCATGTAGTATCCAAAATAGTGTTAAACAAATCAAAATATATTTTATATTTGAGATTCTTCAAAGTAGCTACCCTTTGCCTTGATGATAGCTTTGCACACTCTTGAGTAGGAGTGTCCAAACATTTGAATGGTTCTGTATACCTCCGATCGAGGCCCCCCAGTGATTTCTCCAGTGAGATAGTTTCAGCCACTTGTGAATTGAGGAGGGCTCAGACTGGCCTCTGCCTGGGGCCTCCAAATCACTAAGTCCGCCCCGGATTACTGGCCATGACCGTGTGTTTCTCCTAAACAGAGGAAGGTGCTGAATCAGCCTTCCTCAGAAAGACAGACAGTCTTATGCAATTGAACTGTGAAAGTGGGACACACACTGGCCAGGGATAAGCAGAAAATGGAGAGTTGGCCTCTCAGGATAAGGGCCTTAAACAGAAAGAGAGACTACAGCACTCACTCACTCACTCACTCACTCACTCACTCACTCACTCACTCACTCACTCACTCACTCACTCACTCACTCACTCACTCACTCACTCACACACACACACACACACACACACACACACACACACACACACACACACACACACACACACACACACACACACACACACACACACACACACACACACACACACACACACACACACACACACACACACACACACACACACACACACACACACACACACACACACACACAGGGGATAAGGGAAGGGGATGACAGCAGCCTAATGAACACTGGCCAGAGGACCAACCGATGACAAGACACGATTAAATATAGGGAGGGAGGGAGTGGGGGTAGAGAGAGGAGAAAGAGAGAGGAGAAAAGAGTGAAATAGAGGTAGAAAGACAGATAGAGGGCAGGGGGAGAGAGGGATGGAGGAACAGAGGCTGAGGAAGGATAGAGAGAGGAGAGGAGAGAAGAGCGAAATAGAGGTAGAAAGACAGATAGAGATAGAGGGCAGGGGGAGAGAGGGATGGAGGAACAGAGGGTGAGGAAGGATAGAGAGAGGAGAGGAGAGAAGAGCGAAATAGAGGTAGAAAGACAGACAGAGATAGAGGGCAGGGGGAGAGAGGGATGGAGGAACAGAGGGTGAGGAAGGATAGAGAGAGGAGAGGAGAGAAGAGAGAAATAGATGTAGAAAGACAGATAGAGATAGAGGGCAGGGGAAGAGAGGGATGGAGGAACAGAGGGTGTAGACAGATTGAGAGGGCAGAGTGGAAAAGGGTGAGGAGAGAGAGGAGAGAGAGAGAGAGACAGAGAGAGAGACAGAGAGAGAGACAGAGAGAGAGAGAGAGACAGAGAGAGACAGAGAGAGACAGAGAGAGACAGAGAGAGAGAGAGAGAGAGAGAGAGAGAGAGAGAGAGAGAGAGAGAGAGAGAGAGAGAGAGAGAGAGAGAGAGAGAGAAGGAGTTCATTAAAAAGAGAGGGGTACCAGAGCGAGGGAAGGTGATTATTCAATCTAAATCTGTATGCAGCTTTCACGGATGAGTCAAATATTGAAGTTCTCCTTCTGAAAAGACATGTTTGAGTTGATAAATAGTACAGTGCTTTTTTCTGTCATTATGCAAAAAGTGCTTGGTTCAGTGCATGAAATGTCCTCAAGAAAAGTTGTTGTTTTTAACCTAATATACTATGACTTCTTTTTACCAGCTATTTTCATTTAGCTATAGAAAGTTGTCAATGACCAGGCTTTTGCAAACATAGAAAGAGGAACCGTGTGGTGCTTTTCTGTGAATCTGGGGGCACAAAGTTTCGCAACAAAACCTCCCGCCCCAAAATGCAGAAACCAGAAGAGGTAAATATAGGAGGAGGAGAAGGGTGGAACAGGAGCGGGAAATGGAGAGAAGAGTTCCTCTTTCCAGTGCTGTTTGTTGTGTCCATGGGAGCTTCCAAATAGAACCCGATTCCCTATGTAGTGCACTTCTTTTGACCAGGGCCCATAACCTTTTAGGGCTCCTAGGGATCTGGTCCAAAGTAGTGATCTGCATAAGGGACAGTGGTCATTTGGGAAACTGGCCATGTGTCTTTTCTGTGACAGATGTGTGGAGGATGGCGTGATCAGCGAAGGAGGGGTGGAAGGAGGATGGAGGGAGGGAGGGAGGATGGAGGGAGGGAGGGAGGGAGGGAGGGGGATGGTCTACTTCTCCTTTAGTTGCAGCAAGCACAGCTCTGGAAGGTCACCATGACAACACACCCAACTGAGGAAGAAGGGGGAAGAAAGAGGGAGAGAGATAGAGAGAGAGAGGACAAGGGTTTCTTAGTCACTCTAATTTCAAGGTCTTGCTGACTTGAAGTCAGTCAGATTATTGTTCAACAGGGACAATACCTTGAGCTCAAATACACACACATTGAGATGACTAACGTCCAGTGAAGCATAACAACAGGAAGTGCAGTGTTCTAAGAGATGAGATATTAGCTATTGTGTGTAGGACACTTACCTTTTGCTAACTCATTTTTTTTAGCTTTAAGGTCACAAAAGTTCGCTAACTTTCCACAAATTCACAGGTTTTCCAGAAATCTCGGTTGGCAGTTTCCCAGATATCCAGGGATTTTTGGAAACCATGTGAATTTTGGGAAAGTTAGTGAAAGTTTGCAACCCTGGTTAGTGTTTTACCTTCACTTAGTGTGTCCCAAATGTCTAATTAGACATGTGCTCTATTTAAACATTTAATATGAGGTAGTTTTAGAATAATACATTGTAAACACTTGAGTTTGGGACACCATAACTGAGTGAGGGGTTTCAGTGCAGTGGGATAGAGAGTGGGTAGTTTCAGTACATAGTATAGGGGTAAGGGTAGTTTCAGTACACACTATAGGGGTAAGGGTAGTGAGTAGTTTCAGTACATACTACAGGGTAGTGAGTAGTTTCAGTACATACTACAGGGTAGTGAGTAGTTTCAGTACATACTATAGGGTAAGGGTAGTGAGTAGTTTCAGTACATACTATGGGGTAGTGAGTAGTTTCAGTACATACTATAGGGGTAAGGGTAGTGAGTAGTTTCAGTACATACTACAGGGTAGTGAATAGTTTCAGTGCATACTACAGGGTAAGGGTAGTGAGTAGTTTCAGTACATACTATAGGGGTAAGGGTAGTGAGTAGTTTCAGTACATACTATAGGGGTAAGGGTAGTGAGTAGTTTCAGTACATACTACAGGGTAAGGGTAGTGAGTAGTTTCAGTACACACTATAGGGGTAAGGGTAGTGAGTAGTTTCAGTACACACTATAGGGGTAAGGGTAGTGAGTAGTTTCAGTACATACTACAGGGTAGTGAGTAGTTTCAGTACACACTATAGGGGTAAGGGTAGTGAGTAGTTTCAGTACATACTATGGGGTAAGGGTAGTGAGTAGTTTCAGTACATACTACAGGGTAAGGGTAGTGAGTAGTTTCAGTACATACTATGGGGTAAGGGTAGTGAGTAGTTTCAGTACATACTACAGGGTAGTGGGTAGTTTCAGTACATACTACAGGGTAGTGGGTAGTTTCAGTACATACTACAGGGTAGTGGGTAGTTTCACTACATACTACAGGGTAGTGGGTAGTTTCAGTACATACTACAGGGTAGGGTAGTGGGTAGTTTCAGTACATACTACAGGGTAGGGGTAGTGGGTAGTGGGTAGTTTCAGTACATACTACAGGGTAGTGGGTAGTTTCAGTACATACTACAGGGTAAGGGTAGTGAGTAGTTTCAGTACATACTACAGGGTAGTGGGTAGTTTCAGTACATACTACAGGGTAAGGGTAGTGAATAGTTTCAGTACATACTACAGGGTAGTGGGTAGTGGGTAGTTTCAGTACATACTACAGGGTAGTGAGTAGTTTCAGTACATACTACAGGGTAGTGGGTAGTTTCAGTACATACTACAGGGTAGTGGGTAGTTTCACTACATACTACAGGGTAGTGGGTAGTTTCAGTACATACTACAGGGTAGTGGGTCATGGGTAATGGGTAGTTTCAGTACATACTACAGGGTAGTGGGTCGTGGGTAGTGGGTAGTTTCAGTACATACTACAGGGTAGTGGGTCGTGGGTCGTGGGTAGTGGGTAGTTTCAGTACATACTACAGGGTAGTGGGTAGTGGGTAGTGGGTAGTTTCAGTACATACTACAGGGTAGTGGGTAGTTTCAGTACATACTACAGGGTAGTGAGTAGTTTCAGTACATACTACAGGGTAGTGAGTAGTTTCAGTACATACTACAGGGTAAGGGTAGTGAGTAGTTTCAGTACATACTACAGGGTAGTGAGTAGTTTCAGTACATACTACAGGGTAAGGGTAGTGGGTAGTTTCAGTACATACTACAGGGTAGTGAGTAGTTTCAGTACATACTACAGGGTAGTGAGTAGTTTCAGTACATACTACAGGGTAGTGGGTAGTTTCAGTACATACTACAGGGTAGTGGGTAGTATCAGTACATACTACAGGGTAGTGAGTAGTTTCAGTACATACTACAGGGTAGGGGGTAGTTTCAGTACATACTACAGGGTAGTGGGTAGTTTCAGTACATACTACAGGGTAAGGGTAGTGGGTAGTTTCAGTACATACTACAGGGTAAGGGAAGTGAATAGTTTCAGTACATACTACAGGGTAGTGGGTAGTTTCAGTACATACTACAGGGTAGTGAGTAGTGGGTAGTTTCAGTACATACTACAGGGTAGTGGGTAGTTTCAGTACATACTATAGGGGTAAGGGTAATGGGTAGTTTCAGTACATACTACAGGGTAGTGAGTAGTTTCAGTACATACTACAGGGTAAGGGTAGTGGGTAGTTTCAGTACATACTACAGGGTAGTGGGTAGTTTCAGTACATACTACAGGGTAAGGGTAATGAGTAGTTTCAAGTCATACTACAGGGTAGTGAGTAGTTTCAGTACATACTACAGGGTAGTGGGTAGTTTCAGTACATACTACAGGGTAGTGGGTAGTTTCAGTACATACTACAGGGTAAGGGTAGTGGGTAGTTTCAGTACAAATCAAATCAAAATCAAATCCAATTGTATTTGTCACATACACATGGTTAGCAGATGTTAATGCGAGTGTAGCGAAATGCTTGTGCTTCTAGTTCCAACAATGCAGTAATAACCAACGAGTAATCCAACTAACAATTCCAAAACTACTGTCTTATTCACACAAGTGTAAGGGGATAAAGAATATGTACATAAAGATATATGAATGAGTGATGGTACAGAGCGGCATAGGCAAGATACAGTAGATGGTATCGTGTACAGTGTATACATATTAGATGAGTATGTAAACAAAGTGGCATAGTTAGTGGCTAGTGATACATGTATTACATAAAGATGCAGTAGATGATATAGAGTACAGTATATACATATACATATGAGATGAATAATGTAGGGTATGTAAACATTATATTAGGTAGCATTGTTTAAAGTGGCTAGTGATATATTTTAAATAATTTCCCTTCAATTCCCATTATTAAAGTGGCTGGAGTTGAGTCAGTGTGTTGGCAGCAGGCACTCAATGTTAGTGGTGGCTGTTTAACAGTCTGATGGCCTTGAGATAGAAGCTGTTTTTCAGTCTCTCGGTCCCAGCTTTGATGCACCTGTACTGACCGCGCCTTCTGGATGATAGCGGGGTGAACAGGCAGTGGTTCGGGTGGTTGATGTCCTTGATGATCTTTATGGCCTTCCTGTAACATCGGGTGGTGTAGGTGTCCTGGAGGGCAGGTAGTTCTCCCCCGGTGATGCGTTGTGCAGACCTCACTACCCTCTGGAGAGCCTTACGGTTGTGGGCGGAGCAGTTACTGTACCAGGCGGTGATACAACCCGCCAGGATGCTCTCGATTGTGCATCTGTAGAAGTTTGTGAGTGCTTTTGGTGACAAGCCGAATTTCTTCAGCCTCCTGAGGTTGAAGAGGCGCTGCTGCGCCTTCTTCACGATGCTGTCTGTGTGGGTGGACCAATTTAGTTTGTCTGTGATATGTATGCCGAGGAACTTAAAACTTGCTACCCTCTCCACTACTGTTCCATCGATGTGGATAGGGGGTGTTCCCTCTGCTGTTTCCTGAAGTCCACAATCATCTCCTTAGTTTTGTTGACGTTGAGTGTGAGGTTCTTTTCCTGACACCACACTCCGAGGGCCCACACCTCCTCCCTGTAGGCCGTCTCGTCGTTGTTGGTAATCAAGCCTACCACTGTTGTGTCGTCTGCAAAGTTGATGATTGAGTTGGAGGCGTGCGTGGCCACGCATTCGTGGGTGAACAGGGAGTACAGCAAAGGGCTCAGAACGCAACCTTGTGGGGCCCCGGTGTTGAGGATCAGCGGGGTGGAGATGTTGTTGCCTACCCTCACCACCTGGGGGCGGCCCTTCAGGAAGTCCAGTACCCAGTTGCACAGGGCGGGGTCGAGACCCCGGGTCTCGAGCTTGATGACGAGCTTGGAGGGTACTATGGTGTTAAATGCCGAGCTGTAGTCGATGAACAGCATTCTCACATAGGTATTCCTCTTGTCCAGATGGGATAGGGCAGTGTGCAGAGTGGTTGAGATTGCATCGTCTGTGGACCTATTTGGGCGGTAAGCAAATTGGAGTGGGTCTAGGGTGTCAGGTAGGGTGGAGGTGATATGGTCCTTGACTAATCTCTCAAAGCACTTCATGATGACGGAAGTGAGTGCTACGGGCGGTAGTCGTTTAGCTCAGTTACCTTAGCTTTCTTGGGATCAGGAACAATGGTGGCCCTCTTGAAGCATGTGGGAAGAGCAGACTGGGATAGAGATTGATTGAATATGTCCGTAAACACACCAGCCAGCTGGTCTGCGCATGCTCTGAGGGCGCGGCTGGGGATGCCGTCTGGGCCGCAATGTTTTACTCACCTCGGCTGCAGTGAAGGAGAGGCCGCATGTTTTAGTTGCAGGACGTGTCAGTGGCACTGTATTGTCCTCAAAGCGGGCAAAAAATGATTTAGTCTGCCTGGGAGCAAGACATCCTGGTCCGGTTTTCTTTTTGTAATCCGTGACTGACTGTAGACCCTGCCACATTCCTCTTGTGTCTGAGCTGTTGAATTGAGATTCTACTTTGTCTCTATACTGACGCTTAGCTTGTTTGATTGCCTTGCGGAGGGAATAGCTACACTGTTTGTATTCGGTCATGTTACCAGTCACCTTGCCATGATTAAAAGCAGTGGTTCGCGCTTTCAGTTTCACGCGAATGCTGCCATCAATCCACGGTTTTGGTTTGGGAATGTTTTAATCGTTGCTATGGGAACGACATCTTCAATGCACGTTCTAATGAACTCGCACACCGAATCAGCGTATTCGTCAATGTTGTTGTCTGACGCAGTACGAAACATATCCCAGTCCAAGTGATGGAAGCAGTCTTGGAGTGTGGAATCAGATTGGTCGGACCAGCGTTGAACAGACCTCAGCGTGGGAGCTTCTTGTTTTAGTTTCTGTCTGTAGGCAGGGATCAACAAAATGGAGTCGTGGTCAGCTTTTCCGAAAGGAGGGCGGTACATACTACAGGGTAAGGGTAGTGGGTAGTTTCAGTATACTACAGGGTAGTGAATAGTTTCAGTACATACTACAGGGTAAGGGTAGTGAATAGTTTCAGTACATATTACAGGGTAAGGGTAGTGAATAGTTTCAGTACATACTACAGGGTAGTGAATAGTTTCAGTACATACTATAGGGGTAAGGGTAGTGAATAGTTTCAGTACATACTACAGGGTAAGGGTAGTGAATACTTTCAGTACATACTACAGGGTAAGGGTAGTGAATAGTTTCAGTACATACTACAGGGTAGTGAATAGTTTCAGTACATACTACAGGGTAGTGAATAGTTTCAGTACATACTACAGGGGTAAGGGTAGTGAATAGTTTCAGTACATACTACAGGGTAGTGAATAGTTTCAGTCCATACTACAGGGTAGTGAATAGTTTCAGTACATACTATAGGGGTAAGGGTAGTGGGTAGTTTCAGTACATACTACAGTGTAAGGGTAGTGAATAGTTTCAGTACATACTACAGGGTAGTGGATAGTTTCAGTACATACTACAGGGTAAGGGTAGTGAGTAGTTTCAGTACATACTACAGGGTAGTGAATAGTTTCAGTACATACTACAGGGTAGTGAATAGTTTCAGTACATACTACAGGGTAGTGAATAGTTTCAGTACATACTACAGGGTAGTGGATAGTTTCAGTAGATACTACAGGGTAAGGGTAGTGGGTAGTTTCAGTACATACTACAGGGTAGTGAATAGTTTCAGTACATACTACAGGGTAAGGGAAGTGAATAGTTTCAGTACATACATTGGGGTAAGGGTAGTTTCAGTACATACTACAGGGGTAAGGGTAGTGAATAGTTTCAGTACATACTATAGGGTAAGGGTAGTGAAGAGTTTCAGTACATACTACAGGGGTAAGGGTAGTGAATAGTTTCAGTACATACTACAGGGTAAGGGTAGTGAATAGTTTCAGTACATACTACAGGGTAGTGAATAGTTTCAGTACATACTACAGGGTAGTGAATAGTTTCCGTACATACTACAGTGTAAGGGTAGTGAGTAGTTTCAGTACATACTACAGGGTAAGGGTAGTGAATAGTTTCAGTACATACTACAGGGTAGTGAGTAGTTTCAGTACATACTACAGGGTAAGGGTAGTGAATAGTTTCAGTACATACTACAGGGTAGTGAATAGTTTCAGTACATACTACAGGGTAAGGATGGTGAATAGTTTCAGTACATACTACAGGGTAAGGGTAGTGAATAGTTTCAGTACATACTACAGGGTAGTGAGTAGTTTCAGTACATACTACAGGGTAAGGGCAGTGAATAGTTTCAGTACATACTACAGGGTAAGAGTAGTGAATAGTTTCAGTACATACTACAGGGTAAGGGTAGTGAATAGTTTCAGTACATACTACAGGGTAAGGGTAGTGAGTAGTTTCAGTACATACTACAGGGTAGTGAGTAGTTTCAGTACATACTACAGTGTAAGGGTAGTGGGTAGTTTCAGTACATACTATAGGGTAAGGGTAGTGAATAGTTTCAGTACATACTACAGGGTAAAGGTAGTGGGTAGTTTCAGTACATACTACAGGGTAGTGGGTAGTTTCAGTACATACTATATATAGGGTAAGGGTAGTTTCAGTACATACTACAGGGTAAGGGTAGTGGGTAGTTGCAGTACATACTACAGGGTAGTGGGTAGTTTCAGTACATACTACAGGGTAAGGGTAGTGAATAGTTTCAGTACATACTATAGGGGTAAGGGTAGTTTCAGTACATACTATAGGGTAAGGGTAGTGAATAGTTTCAGTACATACTACAGGGTAGTGAATAGTTTCAGTACATACTATAGGGGTAAGGGTAGTGAATAGTTTCAGTACATACTACAGGGCAGTGAATAGTTTCAGTACATACTACAGGGTAAGGGTAGTGAATAGTTTCAGTACATACTACAGGGTAGTGAATAGTTTCAGTACATACTATAGGGGTAAGGGTAGTGAATAGTTTCAGTACATACTACAGGGTAGTGAATAGTTTCAGTACATACTATAGGGGTAAGGGTAGTTTCAGTACATACTATAGGGTAAGGGCAGTGAATAGTTTCAGTACATACTACAGGGTAAGGGTAGTGAATAGTTTCAGTACATACTACAGGGTAAGGGTAGTGAATAGTTTCAGTACATACTACAGGGTAGTGGGTAGTTTCAGTACATACTACAGGGTAAGGGTAGTGGGTAGTTTCAGTACATACTACAGGGTAGTGGGTAGTTTCAGTACATACTACAGGGTAAGGGTAATGAGTAGTTTCAAGTCATACTACAGGGTAGTGAGTAGTTTCAGTACATACTACAGGGTAGTGGGTAGTTTCAGTACATACTACAGGGTAGTGGGTAGTTTCAGTACATACTACAGGGTAAGGGTAGTGGGTAGTTTCAGTACAAATCAAATCAAAATCAAATCCAATTGTATTTGTCACATACACATGGTTAGCAGATGTTAATGCGAGTGTAGCGAAATGCTTGTGCTTCTAGTTCCAACAATGCAGTAATAACCAACGAGTAATCCAACTAACAATTCCAAAACTACTGTCTTATTCACACAAGTGTAAGGGGATAAAGAATATGTACATAAAGATATTTGAATGAGTGATGGTACAGAGCGGCATAGGCAAGATACAGTAGATGGTATCGTGTACAGTGTATACATATTAGATGAGTATGTAAACAAAGTGGCATAGTTAGTGGCTAGTGATACATGTATTACATAAAGATGCAGTAGATGATATAGAGTACAGTATATACATATACATATGAGATGAATAATGTAGGGTATGTAAACATTATATTAGGTAGCATTGTTTAAAGTGGCTAGTGATATATTTTAAATAATTTCCCTTCAATTCCCATTATTAAAGTGGCTGGAGTTGAGTCAGTGTGTTGGCAGCAGGCACTCAATGTTAGTGGTGGCTGTTTAACAGTCTGATGGCCTTGAGATAGAAGCTGTTTTTCAGTCTCTCGGTCCCAGCTTTGATGCACCTATACTGACCGCGCCTTCTGGATGATAGCGGGGTGAACAGGCAGTGGTTCGGGTGGTTGATGTCCTTGATGATCTTTATGGCCTTCCTGTAACATCGGGTGGTGTAGGTGTCCTGGAGGGCAGGTAGTTCTCCCCCGGTGATGCGTTGTGCAGACCTCACTACCCTCTGGAGAGCCTTACGGTTGTGGGCGGAGCAGTTACTGTACCAGGCGGTGATACAACCCGCCAGGATGCTCTCGATTGTGCATCTGTAGAAGTTTGTGAGTGCTTTTGGTGACAAGCCGAATTTCTTCAGCCTCCTGAGGTTGAAGAGGCGCTGCTGCGCCTTCTTCACGATGCTGTCTGTGTGGGTGGACCAATTTAGTTTGTCTGTGATATGTATGCCGAGGAACTTAAAACTTGCTACCCTCTCCACTACTGTTCCATCGATGTGGATAGGGGGTGTTCCCTCTGCTGTTTCCTGAAGTCCACAATCATCTCCTTAGTTTTGTTGACGTTGAGTGTGAGGTTCTTTTCCTGACACCACACTCCGAGGGCCCACACCTCCTCCCTGTAGGCCGTCTCGTCGTTGTTGGTAATCAAGCCTACCACTGTTGTGTCGTCTGCAAAGTTGATGATTGAGTTGGAGGCGTGCGTGGCCACGCATTCGTGGGTGAACAGGGAGTACAGCAAAGGGCTCAGAACGCAACCTTGTGGGGCCCCGGTGTTGAGGATCAGCGGGGTGGAGATGTTGTTGCCTACCCTCACCACCTGGGGGCGGCCCTTCAGGAAGTCCAGTACCCAGTTGCACAGGGCGGGGTCGAGACCCCGGGTCTCGAGCTTGATGACGAGCTTGGAGGGTACTATGGTGTTAAATGCCGAGCTGTAGTCGATGAACAGCATTCTCACATAGGTATTCCTCTTGTCCAGATGGGATAGGGCAGTGTGCAGAGTGGTTGAGATTGCATCGTCTGTGGACCTATTTGGGCGGTAAGCAAATTGGAGTGGGTCTAGGGTGTCAGGTAGGGTGGAGGTGATATGGTCCTTGACTAATCTCTCAAAGCACTTCATGATGACGGAAGTGAGTGCTACGGGGCGGTAGTCGTTTAGCTCAGTTACCTTAGCTTTCTTGGGATCAGGAACAATGGTGGCCCTCTTGAAGCATGTGGGAAGAGCAGACTGGGATAGAGATTGATTGAATATGTCCGTAAACACACCAGCCAGCTGGTCTGCGCATGCTCTGAGGGCGCGGCTGGGGATGCCGTCTGGGCCGCAATGTTTTACTCACCTCGGCTGCAGTGAAGGAGAGGCCGCATGTTTTAGTTGCAGGACGTGTCAGTGGCACTGTATTGTCCTCAAAGCGGGCAAAAAAATGATTTAGTCTGCCTGGGAGCAAGACATCCTGGTCCGGTTTTCTTTTTGTAATCCGTGACTGACTGTAGACCCTGCCACATTCCTCTTGTGTCTGAGCTGTTGAATTGAGATTCTACTTTGTCTCTATACTGACGCTTAGCTTGTTTGATTGCCTTGCGGAGGGAATAGCTACACTGTTTGTATTCGGTCATGTTACCAGTCACCTTGCCATGATTAAAAGCAGTGGTTCGCGCTTTCAGTTTCACGCGAATGCTGCCATCAATCCACGGTTTTGGTTTGGGAATGTTTTAATCGTTGCTATGGGAACGACATCTTCAATGCACGTTCTAATGAACTCGCACACCGAATCAGCGTATTCGTCAATGTTGTTGTCTGACGCAGTACGAAACATATCCCAGTCCAAGTGATGGAAGCAGTCTTGGAGTGTGGAATCAGATTGGTCGGACCAGCGTTGAACAGACCTCAGCGTGGGAGCTTCTTGTTTTAGTTTCTGTCTGTAGGCAGGGATCAACAAAATGGAGTCGTGGTCAGCTTTTCCGAAAGGAGGGCGGTACATACTACAGGGTAAGGGTAGTGGGTAGTTTCAGTATATACTACAGGGTAGTGAATAGTTTCAGTACATACTACAGGGTAAGGGTAGTGAATAGTTTCAGTACATATTACAGGGTAAGGGTAGTGAATAGTTTCAGTACATACTACAGGGTAGTGAATAGTTTCAGTACATACTATAGGGGTAAGGGTAGTGAATAGTTTCAGTACATACTACAGGGTAAGGGTAGTGAATACTTTCAGTACATACTACAGGGTAAGGGTAGTGAATAGTTTCAGTACATACTACAGGGTAGTGAATAGTTTCAGTACATACTACAGGGTAGTGAATAGTTTCAGTACATACTATAGGGGTAAGGGTAGTGAATAGTTTCAGTACATACTACAGGGTAGGGTGAATAGTTTCAGTACATACTACAGGGTAAGGGTAGTGAATAGTTTCAGTACATACTACAGGGTAGTGAATAGTTTCAGTACATACTACAGGGTAGTGAATAGTTTCAGTACATACTACAGGGGTAAGGGTAGTGAATAGTTTCAGTACATACTACAGGGTAGTGAATAGTTTCAGTCCATACTACAGGGTAGTGAATAGTTTCAGTACATACTATAGGGGTAAGGGTAGTGGGTAGTTTCAGTACATACTACAGTGTAAGGGTAGTGAATAGTTTCAGTACATACTACAGGGTAGTGGATAGTTTCAGTACATACTACAGGGTAAGGGTAGTGAGTAGTTTCAGTACATACTACAGGGTAGTGAATAGTTTCAGTACATACTACAGGGTAGTGAATAGTTTCAGTACATACTACAGGGTAGTGAATAGTTTCAGTACATACTACAGGGTAGTGGATAGTTTCAGTAGATACTACAGGGTAAGGGTAGTGGGTAGTTTCAGTACATACTACAGGGTAGTGAATAGTTTCAGTACATACTACAGGGTAAGGGAAGTGAATAGTTTCAGTACATACATTGGGGTAAGGGTAGTTTCAGTACATACTACAGGGGTAAGGGTAGTGAATAGTTTCAGTACATACTACAGGGTAGTGAATAGTTTCCGTACATACTACAGTGTAAGGGTAGTGAGTAGTTTCAGTACATACTACAGGGTAAGGGTAGTGAATAGTTTCAGTACATACTACAGGGTAGTGAGTAGTTTCAGTACATACTACAGGGTAAGGGTAGTGAATAGTTTCAGTACATACTACAGGGTAGTGAACAGTTTCAGTACATACTACAGGGTAAGGATGGTGAATAGTTTCAGTACATACTACAGGGTAAGGGTAGTGAATAGTTTCAGTACATACTACAGGGTAGTGAGTAGTTTCAGTACATACTACAGGGTAAGGGCAGTGAATAGTTTCAGTACATACTACAGGGTAAGAGTAGTGAATAGTTTCAGTACATACTACAGGGTAAGGGTAGTGAATAGTTTCAGTACATACTACAGGGTAGTGGGTAGTTTCAGTACATACTACAGGGTAGTGGGTAGTTTCAGTACATACTATATATAGGGTAAGGGTAGTTTCAGTACATACTATAGGGTAAGGGTAGTGAATAGTTTCAGTACATACTACAGGGTAAGGGTAGTGAATAGTTTCAGTACATACTACAGGGTAAGGGTAGTGGGTAGTTGCAGTACATACTACAGGGTAGTGGATAGTTTCAGTACATACTATAGGGTAAGGGCAGTGAATAGTTTCAGTACATACTACAGGGTAAGGGTAGTGAATAGTTTCAGTACATACTACAGGGTAGTGAATAGTTTCAGTACATACTATAGGGGTAAGGGTAGTGAATAGTTTCAGTACATACTACAGGGTAGTGGGTAGTTTCAGTACATACTACAGGGTAAGGGTAGTGAATAGTTGCAGTACATACTACAGGGTAGTGAATAGTTTCAGTGCATACTACAGGGTAAGGGTAGTGAATAGTTTCAGTACATACTACAGGGTAAGGGTAGTGAGTAGTTTCAGTACATACTACAGGGTAAGGGTAGTGAATAGTTTCAGTACATACAATAGGGTAGTGAGTAGTTTCAGTACATACTACAGGGTAGGGTAGTGAATAGTTTCAGTACATACTACAGGGTAAGGGTAGTGAATAGTTTCAGTACATACAATAGGGTAGTGAGTAGTTTCAGTACATACTACAGGGTAAGGGTAGTGAATAGTTTCAGTACATACTACAGAGTAAGGGTAGTGAGTAGTTTCAGTACATACTACAGGGTAGTGAGTAGTTTCAGTACATACTACAGGGTAAGGGTAGTGGGTAGTTTCAGTACATACTACAGGGTAGTGAATAGTTTCAGTGCATACTACAGGGTAAGGGTAGTGAATAGTTTCAGTACATACTACAGGGTAAGGGTAGTGAATAGTTTCAGTACATACAATAGGGTAGTGAGTAGTTTCAGTACATACTACAGGGTAAGGGTAGTGAATAGTTTCAGTACATACTACAGGGTAGTGAATAGTTTCAGTACATACAATAGGGTAGTGAGTAGTTTCAGTACATACTACAGGGTAAGGGTAGTGAATAGTTTCAGTACATACTACAGGGTAAGGGTAGTGAATAGTTTCAGTACATACATAGGGTAGTGAGTAGTTTCAGTACATACTACAGGGTAAGGGTAGTGAATAGTTTCAGTACATACTACAGGGTAAGGGTAGTGAGTAGTTTCAGTACATACTACAGGGTAGTGAGTAGTTTCAGTACATACTACAGTGTAAGTGTAGTGGATAGTTTCAGTACATACTACAGGGTAAGGGTAATGAATAGTTTCAGTACATACTACAGGGTAAGGGTAGTGAGTAGTTTCAGTACATACTACAGGGTAGTGAGTAGTTTCAGTACATACTACAGGGTAAGGGTAGTGGGTAGTTTCAGTACATACTACAGGGTAGTGGGTAGTTTCAGTACATACTATAGGGTAAGGGTAGTGAATAGTTTCAGTACATACTACAGGGTAAGGGTAGTGAATAATTTCAGTACATACTACAGGGTAAGGGTAGTGGGTAGTTTCATTACATACTACAGGGTAGTGGGTAGTTTCAGTACATACTACAGGGTAGTGGCTAGTGGGTAGTGGGTAGTGGGTAGTTTCAGTACATACTACAGGGTAGTGGGTAGTTTCAGTACATACTACAGGGTAGTGAATAGTTTCAGTACATACTACAGGGTAAGGGTAGTGAATAGTTTCAGTACATACTACAGGGTAAGGGTAGTGAATAGTTTCAGTACATACTACAGGGTAAGGGTAGTGGGTAGTTTCAGTACATACTACAGGGTAGTGAGTAGTTTCAGTACATACTATAGGGGTAAGGATAGTTTCAGTACATACTATAGGGTAAGGGCAGTGAATAGTTTCAGTACATACTACAGGGTAAGGGTAGTGAATAGTTTCAGTACATACTACAGGGTAGTGAATAGTTTCAGTACATACTATAGGGGTAAGGGTAGTGAATAGTTTCAGTACATACTACAGGGTAGTGGGTAGTTTCAGTACATACTACAGGGTAAGGGTAGTGAATAGTTGCAGTACATACTACAGGGTAGTGAATAGTTTCAGTGCATACTACAGGGTAAGGGTAGTGAATAGTTTCAGTACATACTACAGGGTAAGGGTAGTGAGTAGTTTCAGTACATACTACAGGGTAAGGGTAGTGAATAGTTTCAGTACATACAATAGGGTAGTGAGTAGTTTCAGTACATACTACAGGGTAAGGGTAGTGAATAGTTTCAGTACATACTACAGGGTAAGGGTAGTGAATAGTTTCAGTACATACAATAGGGTAGTGAGTAGTTTCAGTACATACTACAGGGTAAGGGTAGTGAATAGTTTCAGTACATACTACAGAGTAAGGGTAGTGAGTAGTTTCAGTACATACTACAGGGTAGTGAGTAGTTTCAGTACATACTACAGGGTAAGGGTAGTGGGTAGTTTCAGTACATACTACAGGGTAGTGAATAGTTTCAGTGCATACTACAGGGTAAGGGTAGTGAATAGTTTCAGTACATACTACAGGGTAAGGGTAGTGAATAGTTTCAGTACATACAATAGGGTAGTGAGTAGTTTCAGTACATACTACAGGGTAGTGAGTAGTTTCAGGTAGTGAATAGTTTCAGTACATACTACAGGGTAAGGGTAGTGAATAGTTTCAGTACATACATAGGGTAGTGAGTAGTTTCAGTACATACTACAGGGTAAGGGTAGTGAATAGTTTCGGTACATACTACAGGGTAAGGGTAGTGAGTAGTTTCAGTACATACTACAGGGTAGTGAGTAGTTTCAGTACATACTACAGTGTAAGTGTAGTGGATAGTTTCAGTACATACTACAGGGTAAGGGTAATGAATAGTTTCAGTACATACTACAGGGTAAGGGTAGTGAGTAGTTTCAGTACATACTACAGGGTAGTGAGTAGTTTCAGTACATACTACAGGGTAAGGGTAGTGGGTAGTTTCAGTACATACTATAGGGTAAGGGTAGTTTCAGTACATACTATAGGGTAAGGGTAGTGAATAGTTTCAGTACATACTACAGGGTAAGGGTAGTGAATAATTTCAGTACATACTACAGGGTAAGGGTAGTGGGTAGTTTCATTACATACTACAGGGTAGTGGGTAGTTTCAGTACATACTACAGGGTAGTGGGTAGTGGGTAGTGGGTAGTGGGTAGTTTCAGTACATACTACAGGGTAGTGGGTAGTTTCAGTACATACTATAGGGTAAGGGTAGTTTCAGTACATACTACAGGGTAGTGAATAGTTTCAGTACATACTACAGGGTAAGGGTAGTGAATAGTTTCAGTACATACTACAGGGTAAGGGTAGTGAATAGTTTCAGTACATACTACAGGGTAAGGGTAGTGGGTAGTTTCAGTACATACTACAGGGTAGTGAGTAGTTTCAGTACATACTACAGGGTAGTGAATAGTTTCAGTACATACTACAGGGTAAGGGTAGTGGGTAGTTTCAGTACATACTACAGGGTAGTGGGTAGTGGGTAGTTTCAGTACATACTACAGGGTAGTGAGTAGTTTCAGTACATACTACAGGGTAGTGAATAGTTTCAGTACATACTACAGGGTAAGGGTAGTGGGTAGTTTCAGTACATACTACAGGGTAGTGGGTAGTTTCAGTACATACTACAGGGTAGTGAATATTTTCAGTACATACTACAGGGTAAGGGTAGTGGGTAGTTTCAGTACATACTACAGGGTAAGGGTAGTGAATAGTTTCAGTACATACTACAGGGTAGTGGATAGTTTCAGTACATACTACAGGGTAGTGAGTAGTTTCAGTACATACTACAGGGTAAGGGTAGTGAATAGTTTCAGTACATACTACAGGGTAGTGAATAGTTTCAGTACATACTACAGGGTAAGGGTAGTGGGTAGTTTCAGTACGTACTACAGGGTAGTGGGTAGTTTCAGTACATACTACAGGGTAGTGGGTAGTTTCAGTACATACTACAGGGTAGTGAGTAGTTTCAGTACATACTACAGGGTAGTGGGTAGTTTCAGTACATACTACAGGGTATGGGTAGTGGATAGTTTCAGTACATACTACAGGGTAGTGGGTAGTTTCAGTACATACTACAGGGTAAGGGTAGTGAATAGTTTCAGTACATACTACAGGGTAGTGGGTAGTTTCAGTACATACTACAGGGTAAGGGTAGTGGGTAGTTTCAGTACATACTACAGTGTAGTGGGTAGTTTCAGTACATACTACAGGGTCGTGGGTAGTGGGTAGTTTCAGTACATACTACAGTGTAAGGGTAGTGGGTAGTTTCAGTACATACTACAGGGTAAGGGTAGTGGGTAGTATCAGTACATACTACAGGGTAGTGGATAGTTTCAGTACATACTACAGGGTAGTGGATAGTTTCAGTACATACTACAGGGTAGTGGATAGTTTCAGTACATACTACAGGGTAGTGAGTAGTTTCAGTACATACTACAGGGTAAGGGTAGTGAGTAGTTTCAGTACATACTACAGGGTAAGGGTAGTGGGTAGTTTCAGTACATACTACAGGGTAGTGAATAGTTTCAGTACATACTACAGGGTCGTGGGTAGTGGGTAGTTTCAGTACATACTACAGGGTAAGGGTAGTGGGTAGTTTCAGTACATACTACAGGGTAGTGAGTAGTTTCAGTACATACTACAGGGTAGTGAATAGTTTCAGTACATACTACAGGGTAGTGGATAGTTTCAGTACATACTACAGGGTCGTGGGTAGTGGGTAGTTTCAGTACATACTACAGGGTAAGGGTAGTGAGTAGTTTCAGTACATACTACAGGGTAGTGGGTAGTATTAGTACATACTACAGGGTAGTGAATAGTTTCAGTACATACTACAGGGCAAGGGTAGTGAATAGTTTCAGTACATACTACAGGGTAAGGGTAGTGAATAGTTTCAGTACATACTACAGGGTAGTGGGTAGTTTCAGTACATACTACAGGGTAAGGGTAGTGGGTAGTTTCAGTACCTTAATTTAACTAGGCAAGTCAGTTAAGAACAAATTCTTATTTTCAATGATGGCCTAGGAACAGCGGGTTAACTGCCTGTTAAGGGGCAGAACGATTTGTACCTTGTCAGCTCAGGGATTTTAACTTGCAACCTTCCAGTTACTAGTCCAACGCTCGAACCACTAGGCTACCCTGCCGCCCCAGTACATTCAATAGGGTAAGGGGAGTTGGTCAAGTGAGTGGTGAAGAGAGAGAAGATTGATTGATTCTCATTGCATGAATGTGTGAATTACAGCTGTGTGCTTCCTGAGGGACAGGTTCGACTGGGGTCAAACACAGGCTGCTGTGTGCTTTCTGAGGGACAGGTTAGACTGGGGACAAACACAGGCTGCTGTGTGCTTTCTGAGGGACAGTTTCGACTGGGGAAAAACACAGGCTGCTGTGTGCTTCCAAAGGGACAGGTTAGACTGGGGACAAACATGGTCTTCATCCCAAATGACACCCTGTTCCCTATGGTCTTTGGTCAAACGTAGTACACTATATGGGGAATAGGGTGGCATTTGGGACACAAACATCGAGTAGACACCACAGAGACAGGGGAGGCATCACCAGACTTCCTTAGATATCACACACACACCCACACACACACACCCACACACACACACACACGCCCCTCTAACAGACAACACCGTTGTGGCAGGATGGGTCTCTCCTATGGTGAGAAGGGTGGGTCCTTGTTAGAGTTTCCTCACAATGAATGAGACAAACAGGCAGACAGGGAGATGAACAGACAGACTGATAATATAATATTGACTTATAATGACATAGAGAGAGGAGGTGAGGGGAGAGTGAGAGGGAGAAAGAGAGGGAGAGAGACAGGGAGAGGGAGAGAGAGAGGGAGAGGGAGAGAGAGAGAGACAGGGAGAGAGAGAGCGAGAGAGAGAGACAGAGAGAGAGAGAGAGAGAGAGAGAGAGAGAGAGAGAGAGAGAGAGAGAGAGAGAGAGAGAGAGAGAGAGAGAGAGAGAGAGACAGGGAGAGAGAGAGAGAGAGACTGGGAGAGAGGGAGAGAGAGAGACTGGGAGAGAGAGAGAGAGAGACAGGGAGAGAGAGAGAGAGAGAGAGAGAGGGAGAAAGAGAGAGAGAGAGAGGGAGAAAGAGAGGGAGGGAGAGAGAGAGAGAGAGACAGGGAGACAGGGAGAGAGAGAGAGGAGAGAGAGAGACAGGGAGAGAGAGAGAGAGAGAGAGGGAGAAAGAGAGGGAGAGAGAGAGGGAGAAAGAGATGGAGAGAGAGAGAGGGGGAGATATATATATTTTGATTTGATTTATTAGCATCCCCATTAGCCGACGCCAACTGTGACAGCTGGTCTTACTGGGTTCTGACACTTAACAAAAAATACATCACAGACAAAATACTTTACAATTTACACACATGTAGTAACATGAACATGTGGTGTGTGTGTACATCTATCAGTTCCACAGACGTGTCAGTACATACACACAACAAGTAGGTCACATGGGGGAGAGGCGTTGTGCCGTGAGGTGTTGCTGTATTTGTTTATTGAAGCCAGGTTGCTCACTTGCGCTGTATAAGATGGAAGGGAGTTCCATGCAGGGGCCAGCTGCAGCTTAACTAGGTCTTTCTTTGCAGCACTTGACCACATGACTGTACAATTATCAAGATAGATTAAAACTAGAGCCTACAGGACTTGCTTTGTGGAGTGTGGTGTCTATAAAAGCAGAGCATCTCTTTATTACGGACAGGCCTCTCCCCATCTTTACAACCATTCAATCTATGCTTTGACCCTGACAGTTTACAATCTAAGGTAACACCAAGTCATTTGGTCTCCTCAATTTGTTTAACAGCCACACCAACAGCGGCCACCCCATTCCAAAACTGACTGCAACTCTTTGTGAGGGGTTTCAGGGACTTCATTAGCTGTGGTTGCTGATGCGTGTATGGTTGAATCATCAGCATATATCAGGGATCATTAACTAGATTCAGCCGCGGGACAATTTTTTATTGAGCGGCTGGTCGGGGAGCCGGAACATAATTAGAAATAAAAAATAATGCTCAGAAAACTTGGTGGGCCAAATAAAACCACCCGCGGGCCACATTTGTCTATCTTTTTATCAGTGACGTATCACCCCGTGACAACAACCTTTTCAACTTCTGGCCCAGGTCTAACCCGACCCTGACATATTGGGCTTTTCTCATTTGGGCCGAAGTCCGTGCTCTTTCCTCTCTCCTCTCTTCTCTTTCCTCTCTCCTCTCTCTTTAATCCTCTCTCCTCTCTCCCCTCTCCTCTCTTCTCTCTCCTCCCTCCTCTATCCAGTGGAGACTAGCGTGTAGCCTATTTGACAGACAGATGGCGCCGTAGGGGAGGGCTGCCGTTTTATCAGCTCTCAACCAACCATGCTATTTTATTCGTTTTTTTTTCGGTTCGTAACTTGTTTTCTACATAATGTTGCTGCTACCGTCTCTTATGACCGAAAAGGGCTTCTGGACATCAGAATTGTGATTACTCACCTCAAACTGGACGAAGAGCTCTTCTTCAATGAGTCGGGCGGGAGGGATATACTACTACAGACACCTGACCAGGCCCAGATCTCCGTGATTCGCTGGAGATTTAGTGGGAAAAGATCTGGGTGCCTTGTGAGGATCAGGCGACGAATGACTAATCTGCCCTTGCCTTCCGTTCTGTTAGCTAATGTTCAATCACTGGAAAATAAATGGGACGAGCTGAAAGCACGTGTATCCCACCAACAGGACAATAAGAACTGTAATATCTTATGTTTCACCGAGTCGTGGCTCGACGACAGTAAGAGCGGGTTATACACTCCATCGGTAGGACAGAACAGCATTCTCTGGTAAGATAGGCGGCGGCCTATGCATTTATGTGAACAACAGCTGGTGCACGATATCTTTGGAAGTCTCTAGGTTTTGCTCGCCTGAGGTAGAGTATCTCATGATAAGCTGTAGACCACGCTATCTACCTAGAGAGTTTTCATCTGTATTTTTCGTAGCTGACTACTTACCACCACAGACTGATGCTGGCACTTAAACCGCGCTCAATGATCTGCATACCGCCATAAGCCAACAGGAAAACGCTCATCCAGGGGCGGCACTCCTAGTGGCCAAAGACTTTAATGCAGGGAAACTGAAATCAGTTTTATGTCATTTCTATCAGCATGTTAAATGTGCAACCAGAGGAAAAACAAATTGTAGACCACCTTTACTCCACAAACAGAGACACATACAAAGCTCTCCCTCCTCGCCCTCCATTTGGCAATTCTGAGCATAATTCTATCCTCCCGATTCCTGCTAACAAGCAAAAATAAAAGCAGGAAGCACCGGAGACTCGGTCTATAAAAAAATAGTCAGATGAAGCAGATGCTAAACTACAGGACTGTTTTGCTAGCACAGACTGGAATATGTTCCGGGATTCTTCCGATGGCATTGAGGAATACACCACATCTGTCACTGGCTTTATCATTAAGTGCATCGAGGACGTTGTCCCCTCAGTTACTGTACGTACATACCCCAACCAGAAGCCATGGATTACAGGCAACATTCGCACTGAGCTAAAGGGTAGAGCTGCCGATTTCAAGGAGCAGGACTCTAACCTGAAGCTTATAAGAAATCTCGCTATACCCCCGACGACCCATCAAACAGACAAAGCTTAAATTCAGGACTAAGATCGTACTACACCGGCTCCGACGTTCATCGGATGTGGCAGGGCTTGCAAACTGTTACAGACGACAAAGGGAAGGACAGCCTAGAGCTGCCCATTGACACGAGCCTACCAGATGAGCTAAAGAACTTCTATGTTCGCTTCGAGGCAAGTAACACTGAAACATGCGTGAGAGCATCAGCTGTTCCAATGATTGTGTGATCATGCTCTCCGCAGCCGAAGTGAGTAAGACTTTCAAACAGGTCAACATTCACAAGGCTGCAGGGCCAGGCGGATTACCAGATCGTGTACTCCGAGCATGCGCTGACCAACTCGCAAGTGTCATCACTGACATTTTCAACCTCTCTCTGTAATACCAACATGTTTCAAGCAGACCACCATAGTCCCTGTGCCCAAGAACACTAAGTTAACCTGCCTAAATGACTTCCGACCCGTAGCACTCACGTCTGTAGCCATGAAATGCTTTGAAAGGCTGGTCATGGCTCACATCAACATCATTATCCCAGAAACCCTAGACCCACTCCAATTTGCATACCGCACCAACAGATCCACAGATGATGCGATCTCTATTGCACTCCACACTTCCCTTTCCCACCTGGACAAAAGGAACACCAATGTGTTAATGCTATTCATTGACCACAGCTCAGTGTTCAACACCATAGTGCCGTCAAAGCTCATCACTAAGTTAAGGACCCTGGGACTAAACACCTCCCTCTGCAACTGGATCCTGGACTTCCTGTCGGGCCGCCCCCAGGTTGTAAGGGTAGGTACGCTGATGCGCCATGCTGATGCTCAACACGGGGGCCCCTCAGGGCTGGGTGCTCTGCCCCCTCCTGTACTCCTGCTTCACTCATGACTGCACGGCCAGGCACAACTCCAACACCATCATTACTTTTGCTGATGACACAACAGCGGTATGCCTGATCACCGACAACGATGAGATAGCCTATAGGGAAGAGGTCAGAGAACTGACCGTCTGGTGCAAGGACAACAACCTCTCCCTCAACGTGATCAAGACAAAGGAGATGATTGTGGACTACAGGAAAAGGAGGACAGAGCATGTCCACATTCTCATCGACATCACCAACAAACTAACATGGTCCAAGCACACCAAAACAGTGGTGAAGAGGGCACAACAAAACCTAATCCCCATCAGGAGACTGAAAAGTTTGGCATGGGTCCTCATATCCTCAAAATATTTTACAGCTGCATCATTGAGAGCATCCCGATGGGTTGCATCACTGCCTGGTATGGCAACTGCTCGGCCTTCGACCGCAAGGCACTACAGAGGGTAGAGGTCCTGCAATCCAGGACCTCTATGTCATGCGATGTCAGAGGAAGGCCCTAAAAATTGTCAAAGACTCCAGACACTCTAGTCATAGACTGTTCTCTCTGCTACCGCACGGCAAGATATACCGGAGCACCACGTCTAGGTTCAAGAGGCTTCTAAACAGCTTCTACCCCCAAGCCATAATACTCCTGAACAGCTAATGGAATGGCTACCCAGACGATTTGCATTGCCCCACCCCCTGGAACGCTGCTACTCTCTGTTATTATCTATGCATAATCACTTTAAAAACTTTACCTACATGTACATATTACATCAATTACCTTGACACCGCTGCCCCCGCACATTGACATTGACTCTGTATCGGTACCCACATTATATAGCCCAGCTATTGTTTTTTACTGCTGCTTTAATTATTTGTTATTCTTATCTCTTACTTTTATTGAGGTATTTTCTTAAAACTTATTGTAGGTTAAGGACATGTAAATAATACACATTTCACTGCTGTATCAGGTGACAAATATATACATTTTACATTTACATTTAAGTCATTTAGCAGACGCTCTTATCCAGAGCGACTTACAAATTGGTGCATTCACCTTATGACATCCAGTGGAACAGTCACTTTACAATAGTGCATCTAAATCTTAAAGGGGGGGGGGGGGTGAGAGGGAATACTTATCCTATCCTAGGTATTCCTTAAAGAGGTGGGGTTTCAGGTGTCTCCGGAAGGTGGTGATTGACTCCGCTGTCCTGGCGTCGTGAGGGAGTTTGTTCCACCATTGGGGGGCCAGAGCAGCAAACAGTTTTGACTGGGCTGAGCGGGAGCTGTACTTCCTCAGTGGTAGGGAGGCGAGCAGGCCAGAGGTGGATGAACGCAGTGCCCTTGTTTGGGTGTAGGGCCTGATCAGAGCCTGGAGGTACTGAGGTGCCGTTCCCCTCACAGCTCCGTAGGCAAGCACCATGGTCTTGTAGCGGATGCGAGCTTCAACTGGAAGCCAGTGGAGAGAACGGAGGAGCGGGGTGACGTGAGAGAACTTGGGAAGGTTGAACACCAGACGGGCTGCGGCGTTCTGGATGAGTTGAAGGGGTTTAATGGCACAGGCAGGGAGCCCAGCCAACAGCGAGTTGCAGTAATCCAGACGGGAGATGACAAGTGCCTGGATTAGGACCTGCGCCGCTTCCTGTGTGAGGCAGGGTCGTACTCTGCGGATGTTGTAGAGCATGAACCTACAGGAACGGGCCACCGCCTTGATGTTGGTTGAGAACGACAGGGTGTTGTCCAGGATCACGCCAAGGTTCTTAGCGCTTTGGGAGGAGGACACAATGGAGTTGTCAACCGTGATGGTGAGATCATGGAACGGGCAGTCCTTCCACGGGAGGAAGAGCAGCTCCGTCTTGCCGAGGTTCAGCTTGAGGTGGTGATCCGTCATCCACACTGATATGTCTGCCAGACATGCAGAGATGCGATTCGCAACCTGGTCATCAGAAGGGGGAAAGGAGAAGATTAATTGTGTGTCGTCTGCATAGCAATGATAGGAGAGACCATGTGAGGTTATGACAGAGCCAAGTGACTTGGTGTATAGCGAGAATAGGAGAGGGCCTAGAACAGAGCCCTGGGGGACACCAGTGATTTGACAGACAAGCAGACAGGTAGACAGGCATATAGACAGACAGGAAGTAGGATAGACAAGCAGACAAGTAGACACGCAGATAAAACAGGTAGACAGGTTGACTGACAGGTAGGCAGACAGGTAGACAGACATTTAGACAGGCAGACATTTAGACAGGTAGAAAGACAGACAGACAGACAGACAGACAGACAGACAGACAGACAGACAGACAGACAGACAGACAGACAGACAGACAGACAGACAGACAAACAGTCAGTCAGTCAGTCAGAGACAGACAGACAGACAGACAGACAGACAGACAGACAGACAGACAGACAGACAGACAGACAGACAGACAGACAGACAGACAGACAGACAGACAGA